>NC_084464.1:151732174-152032739 GCF_027409185.1 Cynocephalus volans | reverse complement strand
TATGGCCTTTATTGTGTTGAGGTATGTTCCTCCTATAGCTAATTTGTTCAGTATTTTTATCATGAGGGGGTACTGAATTTAATCAAATGCTATTTCTGCATCTATTGAAATGACCATATGTTTTTTATACTTCATTCTGTTGATGTAAGTTATCATGTTTATTGATTTCCATATGTTGAATCATTCTTGCATTCCTGGGATGAATCCCACTTAATCATGGTGAATAATCTTTTTAAAGTGTCATTGGATTCTGTTTGCTAGTATTGTATTAAGGAGCTTTGCGTCTGTGTTCATTAGGGCTATTGGTCTGTAGTTTTCTTTTTTTGTTGTGTCTCTTTATGGTTTTGTTACGAGGTTAAGTTGGCCTTGTAGAATGAGTTTGGGAGTATCCTCTTCTCTTCAATTTTTTGGAAAAGTTTGGGAAGGATTGCTATTAGTTCTTAAGTGTTTGGTAGAATTTAGCAGTGAAGCAGTCTGGTCCTGGGGTTTTCTTTGTTGGAGACTTTTTTATTGCTCCTTCAGATGCATTATTTGTTACTGGTCTGTTTAGATCTTCTAGGTCTTCATAATCCAACCTTGGTAAGTTGCAGGTGTCCACGAATTTATCCATTTTTTCTAGGCTTTTCAATTTGTTCACATATAGCTGTTCATAGTTGTCTTTTATGATCCTTTGTATTTCTGTGGCATCAGTTGTAATGTCTCCTTTTTCATTTGATTTTATTTATTTGAATCTTCTCTCTCTTTTTTTCATTAGACTAGCTAAAGGTTTATCTATTTTGTTTCTCTTTTTGAAAAACCAACCCTTTGTTCTGTCAGTCTTTTGTATTACTTTTTAAATCTCTAATTCATTGATTTCTTCTCTGTTCTTTATTATTTTTCTCTTTCTATGGATTTGGGGTTTGATTTGTTCTTTTTCCTGATCCCTGAAGTGTAATGTTAGGTTGTTTATTTGAAGTCTTTCTCTCTCTCTTCTTTTTCTTTTTTTTTTTGATTTAGGCATTTACTGCTATAAACTTCTTTTTTTTATGGGATACTGCTTTTGCGTCAAGGCTTATTTTGTGATCTAACATAGGGCCTATTCTAGAGAATGTTCCATGTGCTGCTGAGAAGAATGTGTATTCTGCAGCTGATGGATGAAATGTTCTGTATAAGTCCACTAGGTCCAATTGGCCTAGAGTAGAGATTAATTATGATGTTTCCTGATTAATTTTCTGTCTCGATGATCTGTTATTTTGTGAAAGTGGGGTTTTAAAGCTCCAACTATTATTGTGCTGGTGTCTATTTCTCCCCCTGTGTCTAATGGTAATTGCTTTGTGTACTGGGTACTTCAGAGTTAGGTCAGGGGTTAACGTTTGCCAGGAATAAGTTACTCCTGTCATAACTCTGACTTTCCATTGCATGAGTGCTTTTCTTTTCTTAGGGTCTGTTGCAAATATATTATAGCTAAATTTTGTATTTCTAAACAAAATGGTGGTTATCATTTTTTTAACTTGAGAATGTATTTAATTTTTATTAGTGGTTATTATTTAAAAATCAAATTTATTCATATTATCTATTTTAGTGCTTCCTGTTTTTAATAACATATTATCTCCTCCTTTCTTGCATCTTTTGGATTCATTAATATCTTTTTTTAATCTAGCTCATATTTTTAATAATTTTACATTTGTTTGAAGTTATATACTCTGTCTCCTCTTTTAGTATTTACTTCAACATTAAAAACATGCATAGCTAACAAAGATTAAACTTAATCAATATATTTACCATTCTTTGGGATTTAAACTCTGATCCATCACCTTTCACCATGCATATTCTTCTCTTCTAGCAATCTATTTCCAGACTGTTTCTCCTGAATATGATTCATTACCACTCTTGTATTGTACAGTACAACTTAAGTGGTTGTTTGAATTTACTCACAAATTTACCATTAATTTCACTCATCATTCTTTTCTGCAGTTTATATATTCATGCTAGGAAATTTTCTTCCTGCCTGAAAAATTTCCTTATTGAAATTTCTCTTGGTGGTAACTTTTCTAAGATTTTATTTTTTCTCAAAATGCCATGCTAATTCTAAAACAATATTTTAACAGAAATAAAATTTAGGTTGAGAGTTACATTCTCTTAGCTTATAAAATATATTGGATCACCACTCTCATTCATGAATACGACCCCAAAAGCACGGGCAACCAAAGGAAAAATAAACAAATGGGATTATATCAAACTAAAAAGCTTCTGTACAGCAAAAGAAACAACAGAGTTAAAAGACAACCAACAGAGTGGGAGAAAATATTTGCAAAATATACATCTGACAAAGGATTAATATCCAGAATATATAAGGAACTCAAACAACTTTACAAGAAAAAAACAAGCAACCCAATTAAAAAATGGGCAAAAGAGCTAAGTAGGCATTTCTCTAAGGAAGATATACAAATGGCCAACAGACATATGAAAAAATGCTCAACATCACTCAGTATCCGGGAAATGCAAATCAAAACCACACTGAGATACCCAGTTAGGATGGCTAAAATCCAAAAGACTCTGAACGATAAATGCTGGCAAGGTTGCGGAGAAAAAGGAACTCTCATACATTGTTGGTGGGACTGCAAAATGGTGCAGCCTCTATGGAAAATGGTATGGAGGTTCCTCAAACAATTGCAGATAGATCTACCATATGACCCAGCTATCCCACTGCTGGGAATATACCCAGAGGAATGGAAATCATCAAGTCGAAGGTATACCTGTTCCCCAATGTTCATCGCAGCACTCTTTACAATAGCCAAGAGTTGGAACCAGCCCAAATGTCCATCATTGGATGAGTGGATACGGAAAATGTGGTACATCTACACAATGGAATACTACTCAGCTATAAAAACGAATGAAATACTGCCATTTGCAACAACATGGATGGACCTTGAGAGAATTATATTAAGTGAAAGAAGTCAGGCACAGAAAGAGAAATACCACATATTCTCACTTATTGGTGGGAGCTAAAAATTAATATATAAATTCACACACACACACACACACACACACAAAAACCTGGGGAGGGGGGAAGAAGATATAACAACCACAATTACTTGAAGTTGATACGACAAGCAAACAGAAAGGACATTGTTGGGGGGGAGGGAGGAGAGGGAGGAGGGAGGGAGGTTTTGGTGATGGGGAACAATAATCAACCACAATGTATATCGACAAAATAAAAGTTAAAAAAAAAATAAAAATAAATAAAAATAATTGTTAAAAAAGAATTAAAAAAAAAAAAAGAATTTAGCACAGTCTAATTCCCATTATTTTATAGATAATCTCTCTCTGCCATTCTTAATTTTCTCTCTGTCATCTTTATTGTTCAGGTCTTTGTGTTTTCTACTCCATGTTATTACTCTTATGTGTTAAGGCATTTATTTTATCCATCCTATCTGAGAATTTTCTACATTTGTGGTAAATTCTCATCTATAATTCCTTCAAGATTTATCTCTTCCCAGTGTCCTCAATTCTGTCCTTTTGAAATTCCAGTGTAGATCAAATACGCTTTTCTGTTCTACATAAAATTAAACTAACTCTCTCTCTCTCTCTCTCTCTCTCTCTCTCTCTCTCTCTCTCTCTCTCAGTTTCAAAAGCTATTTCTCTTTGGAATATATTCTGGATAATTTATTTGGTGACTTCTTCCAGGCTTCCTCTTTTTGAATGTATTTAATTTGTATTTTAATCCACCCAATTTGTTTTTAATATAAGTAATATATACCAAAATCTATAAGTTATTTTTTAAACTACTTGTTACCTGCTGAAATTTAAAGGCTTCTACTGTATTTCTTAAACATATTATCATAATAATCATAGGACAAAAAGGTAGAGTTAACCCCATTTCCAATAAAAACAAAGAAAACAAAATACTTAAGAATAAACTTTTAATAGAAACATGCGAACCCTACAAGAGGAAAACTTTAAAACAATCCTAAATGAGGCAAAATTAGAATTAGATGCATAGAAAGATACCTACCTCCCTTTTAAATGGAATTCTTCAACATTATAAAATGTCATTTTCTGCAGTCAATTTAAAATTTAACACAATTTCAATTAAAAAAACAACAAACTTCTTATATTGAGTTAGTCAAATCAATAATAAAGTTTATGTAGAAAAGCAAACATGGAAAAATACAAAATTAACTCCAAACTGGCCAGCTGCCATAAAAAAAAGAAAGAAAAAATACAAAATTAATTTGAAAGGAGTTACAATGTCAGGCTAGGCCTACGTCACCAGCCATCAAAACATTATAAAGTTTCATAATTAAAACAGTTTAGCATTAGCCCACAAGTTGATAAGCAGAACATAGAAAAGGAGTAAAAACTCCAGAAATAGATGTAAGTATGGAAAGTTATTTAGTAAATGTTTAAGTGAGCATGTAAAACAAATTAGACAAAGATGTACTACTTAATAAATATTGATCTGATAACTGATTAGCCATGTGTAAAAATATGAAAATTAGATTCACACTTCAAACCATATAAAATAATAATGATCAAACTGATTAGGGATCTAAATGTAAAAAATAAATAGATAAACGATACAAGTCTTAGGAGAAAAAAAGGTGAATTACTTTATAACCTGGGTTTATACATAAGTTTTCTAAGTAATACTCAAAATTCAGATAAATTGAAGATGGATAAATTTGATTACATAGAAGAAAAACTTTGTGTTGCAGTGAAGACCAAAAACAAAATGAAAGGTAAATTAAAAAACCAGAGGAAAATGCATACATCATACATTATGTAAAAATGACTAATTTTCCATGTTTGTATAGAACTTTTTTTTAAAAAATGAGAGAGTATGAACAAAAACCTGATGGAAAAATGGGCTGAGCTTGTGAGTAGAAAATGCATAAAAATATATTGAAATGGCCCTTAAGCCCATGAAAAGATATTAAGCTTCACTCATAATAAAAAAAAGTGCTATTAGATACAATTTCTCACTTAACAAATAGGTAAATTTAAAAGTATGTCAACACAGTTGGTGAAGCTGTGGGGAAACAGGCACTCTCAAAAGTTGCTGGTGTAATAACCACTTTGGAGTGAAATTTTGAAATATCAGGTATAATTATACATTCATTTACTCTTTGGCCAATCCCACCTCTAGGAATTTATCATGGAGATGTACATCTAACAATACAGAAATGTATATATACAATGTTATCTCATGCAGCCACTTTGTTCATTATTGCCTAATAATGGAGGTCACCTGATGTCTATACGTGAGAAAGTGGTTGAATAAACATAGATCTATTGTGCAGCTTAGAAAAGACCTAGGAAAATCTTTATGAGCTGATATGCAGTGATTTCCACGATATGTCATTAGCTGAAAAAAGCAAAGTGCCAAAGATTATCTATAATATTAATGCTACTTTTGTGTAATAAAAAAGGGAAAAATAAAATATAACAAAAATGCTCATTAGAAAAAAACTATATGAGGGATAAAGCAGAAAGCAACAAGATTTGTTAACTACAGAGACGTGTGGGAACGGGGTGAAAGGATGGGCAATAGCAATAGTGGAAGGCATACAGTGAGAATTGCATTTCTGTGAGCATAACTTTTTATAAATTTGACTTTTAGAATCATGCTACTATTTCACACACTCAAACTCTATAAATAAAATCAGCAAGGATGGGGAAATAACCAAAAGTTCAATGCAATTTAAAACAAATAACAACAACAAAGAGAAAATTCTAACTGTAATTCAAATAAATGGCATAACCACACAAAACTGGGGAATTCCTGAAGCATCTCTGGAATCTAGAATTTTGACCACACACTCCCAGGTTAGAAATAAAAAGAATGCACAAATATTGAATGCTTGTTAGTAGGTTTGTTTTTCACAATGGTATGAGTAAGCAATTCTGCAACCAGCTGAAGTGTGTAATTCCAGGTAAACAAATAATTGTATAGTAGATAAAGGTAGCTATGCTTTTTACTGTTGTGAACTGGTTAAAAATGTAAAAAGGGGAAGATTATAATGAGCTCTGGTGTTGGACTGGAATTGAAGGTACTAAAATGAACTCATATTCTGTAATACATAGGTAGAAAGATAGATAAAGAGATATATAAAAGTTATTTTCAAGTTCTGTAAACTGAGAGGGCCTAGATCTACTAGACACCAGCAGCAATGAACACATGGACCACCCAGATCTTGGCTTCCCCCTACCATTTTGGATAGAAACAACTTTTGGTTTCCAGTCTGCCATGTAGAGCTTGGAAGTCATCCTTCCTGTCCTCGCAGGAAGAAAAAAGAGGAGCAAACTGAAAATCTACAACTCTTCTTATATACATCAGAGAATTGAGCTCGTAGAGCAAAGTGCTGCCCTGAAAGAAAGAGAGATGACAGGTGGAGACAGAAAATGACAGTTTACCAGGAGCAGAAGTCCAGGCACAGAAGCCCACGACTGCAGGCAGTATGAGCAGTAACACTGTAGACTGAAATTGATCGATTGCTGGAGGATGAATGTAAAATAGTGTGGGAGTTAAAGACTCTTAATGGTCCCAGTCTCAAGGGCCCTCATAGACTCCTAAATTTTACTTTCAAGTGCCCTACGAAGTTCTAACTGTGAAGATGAGAGACAAGTCTCCTCTTGTTACCAGCAACAGGAAGGGGAAATGGAAACACTTTGAAATATGTCCAGAGCCTTCTGCTCTCCTTAACAAGTCCTCTCAAAGGAAAATGTTTTGCCAGTACATAACTGATTGAGATTACATTAAATCCTCACCAACCTGGGGGGAGGAAAAGACTCAACTCCAGGCCCCTTTAGAGTTCAACTTGGGAGACAGAAAATACCTAACCCCAGCCACTCTAGCCTTCAATGTGGGGAACGGAAATATCCAATGCAGGCTCACTAAAAAAATGGAACTTAATTGTAGGACTGTAGCTTGCTTCCCCTCATGCCTCACCTTACCATAACATCAGTAGGGCTCCGATATAGCAATGGGGATTACAGCTAAAGAACATGCAAACTTCAGATCTTATTTAAGAAGTCTCCAGGAAAACCCAAAGACAAAAACAAGGACATTAGAGGAAATTTTAGCCTCTGACACTAGAGTCATAGCAAATGATAAACACAGGATACCTCCTATACAGATAAACCTAAAAACCTCACCATAAAAGATCCATCTATCTCAATTCACTTTACTCAATACATCATGTCAATCTTTCAACAACATCGTAAAAATTACAATGTGTGCTAAAGGGGAAAAAACACATTCTGAAGAGACAAAGCAAGCATTAGGACCAGACTCATATCTGGCACAGTTTATAATTGAGACCAGGAGTTTAAAATAATTATTATTATTTTTATTTTACATCTCAATATACATTGTAGTTGATTTTCATGCCCCTTTACCTGTTCCTCTCCCCCATCCCCTCCCCTCCATCATATCTGTTCATTTGACTTAAATAGTTCAAGGAATGTTTGTGATTATTCTGCCTTCTTCCACCCCCCCTTTTGTTTGTGTGTTTATTTATTTATTTATTTTTAGCTCTGACAAATAAGTGAGAAGGTGGTATTTCTCTTTCTGTGCCTAACTTGTTTCACTTAATATAATTTTCTCTGAGTCCATCCATGTTGTCGCAAATGGTAGTATTTCATTCTTTTTTATAGCAGAGTAGTATTCCTTTGTGTAGATATACCACAGTTTCCTTATCCACTCATCAGATGATTATGATTAGTATACTAAGGGCTCTAGAGAAAAAATTGAACAACATGCAAGACCAGATAATCAATGCAAGCAGAGAAATGGAAACTCCAAGAAAACACAAAAAGCAAATGCTAGAAATAAAAAACATTGCAACAGATATCAAGAATGCCTGTGATGAGTTTATCAATAGACTGGACACAGCTAAAGAAAAAATCAGTGAGCTTGAAAAAATATCAACAGAAACTTCCAACATGGAAACAAAAAGTGAAAAAAAGAATGCAAAAGATGGGACAGAATATTCATGAGGTGTGGGATGATTGCAAAAGATGCAATGTATGCATAATGGAAATGCCAGAAGGAAAAGAAAGGAACAGAAGAAATTTTGGAAATAATAATGGGTAAGAATTTTCTAAAACTAATGACAGACACCAGATCACAGATTCAGGAATCTCTAAGAACACAAATCAGAATAAATACTAAAAAATCTACACCTAGACATATGCTATTCAAACTGGAGAACATAAAGGACAAAGAGAAAATCTTGAAAAAAGCCAGGCTGAGGAAGAGTGGGGAGAGGGAAACACATTACCTATAGAGTAACAAAGATAAAAATTGCATCAGACTTCTCTCCAGAAACGATACAAGCAAGAAGAGAGTGGAATGAAATATTTAGTGGTGAAAGAAAAAAAAAAAATCACCAGTTTAGATTTCTGTATCCTGAAAAATTAGCCTTCAAAAGGGAAAGAGAAATTTAAAAACTTCCTCAGACAACCGTTGAGGAAATGTGTCTCCAGTAGTCCCACCTTGAAAGAATGTTAAAAGTTCTTCAGAAAGGAAAAAGTAATATATGTCAGAAACTATACATACATAGAGAAAGGAGGAGTGGTAATAAAAGGTGAAAAAAAAAACATTTGCTTTTCTTATTCTTACTTAACTAACAGCAGTTTGTTCAAAATAATAATAGTGACAATGCTTTTAGTAATTATAGTTTAAGAGTAAGTGAAGGAAATGACAGCAATATAGTAAGAGATGGGAAAAAGGAATCGGGAATACTTGGTCATAAAGCACTTGCACTACCTGGGAAGGTGCATAATGTTATTTGAAATGGACCTGCATTACTTGTATGCTGCAAACTTTGGGCAACCAATTAAAAATTTTTAAATGATGTATAATTGATAGGCTAAAATAGCAGAGAAAATGGAATCGTATAAAACTCTCAATTAAAATCAGAGAAGGCGGAAGAAGAGTGGAGGACAAAAAAAGAGAAAAACAACCACATTATTTTGTTAATGTTGATTTCTCTGCTATGCATGTTCACCTACTCTTCTTTAAAAACCCACCAAGGGAATTCTCTCATGAAGAAAATAAAACAGAAACAAAGAGATTAATAAATTTGGCCAAGGAAAGTAAAGGGAATTTTGTCTGTTGGACTGTGAAGAACATTGCTCACGATCCTTAGCATTCCTGGGTATTTGCTGTCCTTTTTGGCAGCAGCCTCATTTATTACTTCTGTTTTATCCTGGTTCCTAACTGAACAATATCTATTAGAAACAGCATTTAAGTCCATTAAAGGTAGCTAGTAGTCTTCTGTACTCACAAGTAGAAATACCCTTGTTGTTTAATGTGACTGAAACATTTACCAAAAAAATCAGAAAAAATTTTTCAAATGGTGTGTGAAAAAAATGGTGCTTGCTTTTCCAAGCAATGAATAATTTGGAAGATTTGTTATATCCCATAGGCAGTTGAAGGAAAGAACTCTCTAATTGCTTTGGCTCACCTGGGAAATAAATGAGCCTCATAATTTTTAGCTGTTTACCTGTTTATTGTTTTCTTCAGGGGGATTTAATTCAAATTCATTTTCTTTCAATAATTTCTCCTTACTCAGCCATGGCAAGAAAAATGTCTCAAAATCATTTTAAAGTTGGGTTTAAATGAGAGCATCACCATGGTCATAGGTGGCATCAATACTTCCTGTTATAACAATTACCCTGTATTAAGTGGTTTGTAGCATAATTATTAATTATTTTTGAGAAAAAAATTAATAAAATTTCATTGCTTCTCTTCCCTGGCAATATCTTAACTGCAATTTATTTTTGTCAAATAGAGGATTTTCTAAGCTAGTGATATTGTCACTTATAGGTCACTGAAGTAAATCAGATGAAACCTATCTAATTTATTTATGATATTTATAATAGTTATGAATAGAAAATTAATTCATTGACTTCCCAAGGGTTGAGCAGAATTCTTGATTCTGTTTTGATCGAGCTAGAAATGGTCTGGTGACTTAATTATTCAGGAGATAATCTAACAGTGTCAATGTGCATGAAGCCAAGGAGAAAAGGAGTGTGACAGGAGAAAATTACAGAACTCCCCAAAGGGCATATCCAGCATAGTTAACAGCTGAAGGACTCATAAATAGCATGCTTGGCTCTTAAATACCTTTACCAATTTTACAGGAAAGTTATGTCTCTGTGTTACAGGGGAGGTAGGAGTGAGGGATAAGTATTAATTCAAAGAAGATGATAAAATACTAGTCATAATAATGGTAATTATGCTTACTGGGACACAAGAGTAAGAGAAATAACAACACAAAACATACCAAAACCAACTCAAAATGGATTAAAGTCTTAAGTATAATACATAAAACTATAAATCTGCTAAAGGAAAACATGGGGAAAACAATTCAGGAGGTAGGACTGGGCATAGACTTTATGAATAAGACCCCAAAAGCACAGGCAACAAAAGAAAAAGTAAATAAATGGGATTATATCAAACTAAAAAGCTTCTGTGCAGCAAAGGAAACAATCAACAGAGTGAAAAGACAACCTATAGAATGGGAGAAAATATTGCAATCTATACATCTGGCAAGGGATCAATATCCAGAATATACAAGGAACTCAATCACACAGTAAAAAAACAAATAACCCAATTAAAAATGGGCAAAGGAGCTGAACAGACTTTTTTCAAAGGAAGACATACAAACTTTCAAAGACAGTGAAAAAATGCTCAGCACTACCAGTCATCAGGGAAATGCAAATTAAAACCACATTGAGATAGCTTCTCACCCCAGTTAGACCAGCTATAATCAAAAAGACAGAATAACAAATGCTGTTGAGGATGTGGAGAAAGGGGAACTCTTTCGCACTATTGGTGGGACTGTAAATTAGTGCAGCCATTATAGAAAACAGTACAGAGGTTTCTCAAACAACTATAGATAGATCTACCATACAATCCAGCAATCCCACTTCTGGGTATATACCCAAAGCAATGGAAATCATCTTGTCAAAGGGATACATGCACTCCCATGTTCATGGCAGCTCTACTTAGAACAGCCAAGATATGGAACCAACCTAAACGTCCATCAACCAATGACTGGTTAAGGAAAATGTATATACACACAATGGAATACTACTTAGTAATAAAAGAGAATGAAATTCTGCCATTCATAGCAACATGGATAAGCTTGGAAAAAATTATGTTAAATGAAATAAGTCAGGTACAGAGGTAAAAATACGACATGCCCTCACTCTTAAGTGGGAGATAAGAAAGAAAAAAGGAAAGAAAGACAGACCACAGTGATGTGTTGGACTTGCAGAGAGAGAGAACAGATCTAAAGTTGCCATGGGGGTCAGGGGGAGAGAAGTGAGAAGGGGTTAGGGAGAGGTTGAGTGGGGGTCACAGGGAATAATTGCAATTTTAGGTGGTGGGCACGCTGATAGTATTGATCTGATCACCACATCTTGGATACAAGTGCTGCCCCACCAATATGTATAATCAATAAAAATAAAAAGTAATCAAATAAATAAAAATAAGGATAAAACACTCAAGAAAAACAACTACAACAACAAAAATAATAACATGGAAGCTGAATTCTGAATATTACTTAACTGGAAATTTATCATGGTTTCATCACCTGCGAATGTATGTGAAATGATAGTTTTGTGTTGCTTTACTTTGCATCTCTGATTTACAAAGAGTTTGAGCATCTCTTCATAGATTTGTTAGCCTTTGATGTTTTTTTCTTCTTAAGACTACCCTGTTTTCTATTGGTGTTGCTAACTTTTCCTTGATGATTTTCTGGAGCTCTTTATATATCGAGACAATAATTATTTGTTTGTTGTAGATATTGCCATCACCTTCGCCCAGTTGATCTTCTCTCCATTAACTTTGTTTGTGGTGTTCACCACTGAGCAGAACTCTTTAATGTTGTGTACTCAAATTCACCAATCCTTTATTGCATGTTTTCTTATTTCCAACTTTGTTCTTTATTCCTCCAGGATATAAAGACAGTCTCTAAAATTCTTCTTATACTCATTACATAATTTTTTTTCACATTTAATTCTTTTCTCTATTTCAATTCCATCTTTTTGTTGAGGCTCATTTTACTCAACATAAAGTGACCAGTTTCTCAATTACACGATATTAACACTTCCATTTAATTTGCGGTACCACCTTTTTATGTGTTGTTAGTTGGGGTGTTTGTGTATGCACATATGTATGTATTGGTCTATTTTTGGGGTTTTGTGTATACTGATAATATCTTTCTGTTTACATTACTGTGACTTTCTAGAATGTTGTAATATTTATTAAGGTAAGTAATCACAATTTCTGTATCTTGTTAAAATTTACTTAGCTACTTGTGAACCTATATTCTTTCACACTGCATTATTATAGGTATGCTGAATTCTTCAAAAAACCACCTGAAAGTTTGATTTATATATTATGAAATTATAGATTAAAGATTAATTTGAGGATAATTGATATCTTTACAACATTAAGCATTCTTGTCCAAGAAGTGGAATTTCAATCCATAGGATTATGTTATAATTTACTTATCAGGAGTTTTAAAATTTTATTCAAATAATGCTAATATTTTCTTGGTTAAGTTAATTATCATATAACTTACAGTTTTTATTACTTTTGTAAATGGTACATGACTTTTTTTATGATTGGTTGTTATTGCCAAAGTTTTTTTTTTAAAGTTTTTGTAGGTGGATTTTATATCAGAAGTCACCACGGAACTTTCTTATTCATTTAAATAGAATGTCAATTGCTCTTTTAGTTTTCCAGGTGTATGATTGACCATAGCTAATGATGTTTGCATGTTTTCTTTTAGGTTTTTACACTTTTTTTTTTTTTTTTTTTTTTACTTTCCTCGAAGCAATAGTTAGAAAGTATCAAACTAGGTTAAACAGTTTTGGTGATAGTGGACATCCCTGTCCCTTAGTTTATCTTAAAGTAAATAAAACTGAGAATTCCTGATGAAGCATAATGTTAGTTTGAGGAAATTGTGCAAAACATACCACTTTCTAGGAGTTTTATTGCATCCATACTAGCCTTTTAAAAAAAAATTATATATAGGCATTTAACTTTATCAAATACTTTTTTCTACATATATTGACATAGTAATTTTAGGTTTCACCTTTAGTTTACTTAGCTGGTATGGTACAAAAATAAAATAAATTAATAGATACTGGATAATTAATAAATTTCTGGAATGAATTTCTCCTTTTTATGACATATGATTTTTTATACTTGTTGGATTTGATTAGCTATTATTTGTATTTTTGCATTATCATTTATAAGTGAAATGAGTATATAATCTCCTTTTCTTGTATTGTCTTCCTGATTTTGGAATCTAGATTTCACTAACTTAATAAAATGATCTGCGTGGTAACCAGATTGGCCCCACAAACATGTCCATTTCATAATTGCTAGAAACTGTTCATATGTTACATTGCATGGCAAAGGGAATTTGCATATGGAATTAAGGTTACATACTTGCATTATCTGGGTAGGCTCAATAAAATCACATGGACTCTTAAAAGCAGAGAGCTCTATCTGGCTGGAAAAAGAAAAATGCAGTCATGGGAGATAACAGAGATGTAGTAGAAGCAGAAGTCAGCGAAATTCCAATGAGTAGGATTTAACATGTCATTGTTAGCTCTAAGATATAGGGGACCATGGGGGAGGATCAGAGAGATACCTATTAGAGTTTAGGGCTGCCCTCAGCAAACAATGGAGTAATGGAGGCCTCAGTTCTGTAGTTGCAAGTAGCTGGATTTGGCCAAGAACCTAAATGAGCTTGGAAGTGGATTTTTTCCTCAGCCTCCTGATAAGAGCTCTTCCAGTTTCCTGACCTACAAAACTGTGAGATAATAAGTGTCTTGTTTTAAGCAACTATGTTTATAATATTTATATTTTTTTTACACAGAATTATAACTAATACAGAGTTAGGAGTGGGAGCTATTGTAAAAAATATCTAAAAATGTAGAAGTGGCTTTGGAATTGGGCAGGGGATGGAAGCTGAAAGAATTTGAGGAGCATAATAGAAAAAACCTAGATTATCTTGGATAGACTAGTGGAAATATAGATGTTAGTTGACTTGGCTAGGGAGAGATCAGATGGAAGCCAGAGAGCATGGCAGAGAATCCTAACTCACTTTAGAGTATACCTAATCATTGGGAACTGATGATTAGTACAAATATGGTAGAAAGTCAGTGCATAACAACAGATTTTTATCCTGCTGTTATGTGGAAAGATGTACTTGTAAACAATGGACCCTGATGTTTTACTTTTCCAAGCAAAGTGAAACCCAGTTTCTTCTTACTGCTTATAGTATAATGTGAGAGGGGAGAGGAAATTAAGGGCAACATTGTTAAACAGACAGGAACCGGGATAAGATGATTTGGGTATTTTTAGTCTATCCGAATGGCCAAAAATTTGTAAAATTAAAAGACTTCTTCCAAGATGTGCTTTACAACTTTTTGCTAAAACATCAGAAAGATGGAAAGATTATTCACTATGTGGAATCTCTGAAGTGATTAAGAATGTGGTTCATCATCCTCTCAACCAAAACATGGAGGTTCTAGGAATCTTAAGGTCATTGTCCCTCAGCCACCTCAGCAGTAGCTGAAAATGGAGAAGAAATTATCTAGGAAAGATCTACAGATGAGCATCTTGTCTAAAAGAGTGAATCCCTACTAGACATATGAGAGACCCATAAATTTCTTGGGAATTTCATGCCAGTAGAAACACTACCAGCTCAGACTGAAAGGGTCAATAAGAAGGAAATTAAAGGTTATTGGACCACAAGATTTTAATGGTGGAAAACTGATAGAAGTATTTCTCTATCAACACACTCTACTGTTTATGAGTAAAGGTCAAATAGAGATATAAAATTAGTCAAAAATGATCCATATAAATAAAGAATGAAAAGCTTTTGCCTGAAAATGAACAGGAAGAGGTGGTACCTAGACACTATGAAGAATTTTCACATGCCCCTATTGGAAAATAAACAATTAGATAAGTACCTCTTCTATACCCATTTTTCTAAATCTGTAATGATAAATCATTGACTCTTATGTGAGGCCACAAATTTTGTAATATATTTTTAAACCAAATTGTTTATATAAAGAAGCCCTTTCCTGACAAAATATTTGGCCAAGGCCCTCACACTGAAGGAAAAGCCCTGGCTGAGGGGGCTGGAGATTTTCTCTGAACTCTGAAAACATTCTCATTACTGGAAGCTTTTAATATATATGCATCTTCAGTCTAAAAATTTCACTAATATACAAAAATGAAGTTAAAGTTTACTCCAAACCATTTACCTTTGGAAAAAATTGGTTTACACTTGTATCTTAGTCCATATTGTGCTGCTATAACAGAATACCACAAACTGACTAATTCATAAACAGTAGATGCTTGTTTGGCTCACGGTTCTGTAGGCTGGAAAGTCCAAGATTGGGGGCCACATTCTGTGAGGGCCTTCCTGCTGTGTCATAACGTAGCAGAAGGTATTACGTGATGAGAGAGCACATGTGTGAGAGAGAAAAGGGCTTAATCATCATTTTTATCAGACACCCACTCCCAAGATAACTAACCTACTTCCTCAGAGCCCTCATGATCTGATCACCTCTTTTAGCTTCTACCTCTCAACACTGCAGCATTGGGGATTAAGTTTCCAACACATAAACTTTGGGGGACCCATTCAAACCATGGCAATCAGAAAATATTTTTTTAAGTTTTTTCTGAAATACATTCTAATGCAAATAGTGAATGTGCAATCACAGTACTAGTATATACAGAGACTACTTACTTTAAAATTATGAAAGAATTATGAAGGTTATACTGTATTTGTGTACTTCAGGTATATGAGTGACACAGTTAATTATTTGCAAAGTACTAATTATGTAGTAACATAGACCTATGGCAATTACAAGATTTATTTTCATCTTCATACAAAACTTAATTAATATTATGCAATGACATTTACTGTTTAAGTTTTAAAAGCATGCTTACCTATCAGTCTTTTGATACATACTTCCCTTGATGTTTTATTAAAGAGATTTCTAGAGGTTTTGTAATGTCAAAAGAGATAAAAATTTTATTTTCCTTATTTTTTTCTCAAGATAGGATAGTAATGAAAGAGTAATTTGCTTTTAAATAACATAAGATTAATAACACATTTCAAGTAGTTAAAAATTCCTTTTAGGTATTTGAGAAAAAAATATAAAGTGACTCACTGGTCCTTTAGATATAAACCTGAACTAGTTGATAGCAGAAGGAAGATTTCCTTTCCGGTGATGTTTTTGTTTTGATTTGTTTTTCCTGTTTCCAATGCCTTTCTAAAGCTAATCTAATGTAGTTTCTAAGGCTAATCAAAGGGAAATCCAAGGCAAATGCATTCCAGAATTTATTTAAGAATTTTCAAAACTGCTGTCTTTTTCATATCAAAAACAAAGTGGAATTACTTTTGTGTAGTTTTGTTACAACTTTTTATCCTCTGCCAAAAAAGAGGGGGGGAAAAAAAAAAAAGGAAAGGTAGGGAAAGCCTCCAAAATATGAAAAGAGTACAACAGAACCTTTTTCTTTCATACTTACTGACACATTGAAGAAACCAATTCAGGCCTGTTTAATGAATCACTCAGGGCATAGACAAATGCAGATGAGATGCAGACGACTTCAGAGAAATGATTGATAGTTTTATCTCTGCTGAAAAGCATAGCAAGCAAATAGATAATGGTCTGCAAGAGGATCACAAATAATAAAAAGTTAAATCATAGAATGCCAAATTCTTATTTTTACACTTGAAAGTGAGAAATTGCCAGACTCAAAAAGTAGTTATGTTAAATATTGCTTTTAACATGTAAATAACAATTTATTCGATCTTAAAAAATGTAAAGCCCGGTAACAAGCATGAGGTGCACAATATTGTAATTTACACTAGAAATAGCTATTGAATCCAATGTTATAAAATAGTGACTCATAATTATTCTTTATTTGAAGATATTAAAGCATATTGTAAGAGAGGCAAAATAATGAATTGTTCCATAAAGGGACTTCTTTAGCTTTTTTTTCTGTTTAATAATGTATAAGATGTATTTGACATTTAGATTCTTTGTTATATAGCAGCTTTTAATATTGAATCGCACCAATTTCAACAATGATATTCTTTAGGAAATACAGTACTCCTTTACGCTAACTTCAGTGCACGTATATATAGGAGACTCCATTAAGGCATCACTCTTAATAACTTATTTATATTTTAGATGCAAGCACAACATCCTTGACTTTCTGATTTCCAAATCAACAATAGATTAGCAGAAGTGAATAAAGTGGAAGGAGGAGGCAGCTATAGGCAGATCTACTGATAGCTAGGAAAAGCTGTGGCCAAAGAAGAGGCTGGAAAAAGGACAATAGACAAATGCACACAATTTGTGACTATTTTGATTTGATTAAAAAAATAAGGGAGTAAGAACAGCTTATTTGAATTGTTTTTGCATTGGTGATTATCAAAGCAATGTTGATAGATGTGATTCATAAAATAAAGATATACTCCTAAGAAAGAAGAAATGACAGGAATATTCTTCACACAAAGCAGGAAGACACTTCCAATTTTATTGAGACTTTGATAGTGTCGTTGTCAGATGTGTGCAATTCAAACAGTGAAAAGCCCACAGTAAGGAGTTCTCATATTCTACCTATGTAGGCTATTTAGAAGGAAAAGATGGTCTGATTTTGGCCCATCTGTTAAAAAGTTTTTTAAACAGAGGCATCTGTTACCTTGAATGAGTTTATCCTGATGAAATAGCTCTTATGAACATCCAGTTGGCCTTTGCTTTCATTCTTTGTTCAGTAGCCACCTTCTGATCTACCACTTACTTTCCTCAATGGGTTTACCCACCAGGAACACATATCTTTTTCAGATAAAGAAATCTAGTTTTCAAGCACTATGTTTTTCTTTGTTAATTAATCAGAATATGTAAGTAAGCAAAGTTATTTTCATGTTTGAGATTTCTGCTGAAAGCCACTCATGGAAAACAATGCCATTTCCAAACAACCACACACAAAAACACATGAAATTAAAAAGGCATCCAACATCTACTGATGCCACATTTTATGGTCAAATATAGATGCTTATCACTTGTTGTAACTTTTATAAATGGAAGAAAAAAAATACTTGAACATGAGAAAGGAACGAAGTAAAACATTTCCCAAGATAGATACCACAGGGAAATTCACTTGGTTTAAAATACTCTAAATAATTGGGAAGCCGAAAAATTTCAAAATACTATGATTTAGTTTTCTAAGTCTTATATTTAGTAATTATGTAAAGTAATTCTCAACCTTCATTCATTCGGGTTATTTCACTGTAGTATCTGCAGTTCTGAAATACGCATGTTTTTCCACAAATAAATTAATGTTTATTTGCTGCCTACATAGAAATGTAATAACACAAATGCATTATTTTACTTGATATTATTTAAATGCTAACCCCAAATAAAGAACAGGTAGGAAGAAAACAGTCCATTTCAAAGCCTCTGAACTTTTGATAAGAAAATTTTTAAATTGCCTTTTTTCTTTTTATTTAAATAATTTTGTTATTTTTTTCGTTTTACTTCTTATTCATTGGGTTCAACTACGGGAAAAAAAATAAGGTGGTTTGGAAGAAACACAGTTCTTGATTACAATTAGTCATGTAAAGAAGGAAAAATAAGAAAAGAAAAAATTAAGTATTTTAAGCCAAATGCATTTAGTGGAACAAACGTTAAGTTCTTTCTTACCAAGCAATGATTTTAAAGCATGAAACATACTGTTTCTCTGAAAACGACACAGTGCGTTATAAACTTCGGAGTTCTCTACAGGGAGCAAGGCCACTAGGGAAGCAGCAACTGAATATTTACATAAGAAGGTGGTAAATTATTTCAAATTTTGTATTATTGTAGGGCCGAGCCTGTGGCGCACTTGGTAGAGTGCTGCGCTGGGAGCACGGCACGCTCCCGCCGCGGGTTTGGATCCTATATAAGAATGACTGGTGCACTCACTGGCTGAGTGCCGGTCACGAAAAAAAAAAAAAAAAAAATTTTGTATTATTCTAGACAACAGGAGACCCAGAAATGTGCACTTTGGCGAACAACATCTCAGAATGGTCAGAAACAGAAGAAGTTCTGTGCCTCACTTTCTTTGAGAAACTTTCAGGCATTATGTGGTCTTTTAACTTTAAGCAAGCCAGAGGTGTCCAACGAGATTGGAGACATCCATTTTCCATTACAGGACAGAGTTTTGTGGGGGGAAGGAGACAAGGGGTTGACGTACATGCACATATATTCATTAACTGTTAGAATAACATGTCTAAATATTGGGCAGAGAGCCATTGTCTGGCTAGATTTAGGGCTGAGAACAAGTCGTTCTCAGAGCAAAAGAAAGACTACAGTTTGATGTAAGAAGTATTACTAAGTCAGTTCAGCATACAAAAGCAATATTTCCCCGTGCAGTATGAGTGGCAGATTATAAGACAGATATAAAGTCAAATCCAGTCTTTGCCTCCAGGTAGCTTTGTGACTGAATTATTAAGTCTCTCTGAGCCTCGGGCTTTTTTATAAAATGAGCTGAGTATCTGTAATATGACATTTTTGTAAGAATTTTAAAGGGCCTAACAGAGTATTTATGTGTTTAGGAAGTAATGTTACTTCCTTTTTAATACACATATTTATGGTTATACATTTACTTCCAGTATAATTTTTGTTCTACACCACTTGCTCTTATATATGATGAAATCAGTTTAGTTCAGTTCCAAATATTACACAGTTGTAATAACAATCTCTTTTTTAACCCTCAAATTTGCAATGTGATTTCTAGTTTCTAAGTATATGAGAAAATTGAGACTAACTTTGATTCTGTTTTTTCCCAATTTTATTACATTGAAGTTAAAGAACATAGCTTGTGGTTTGTATAATTTGAGTTTGTTGAAATTTTTTTTAATTTAATTTTTTAAAATTTTAACTTCTTAATATTCAATTTTCATGACCCCTTACACGTTCCTCTTCCCACTCCCCCCTATATCGTATCTGTTCACTTGTCTTAAAAATTTCAAGGAATTGTTGTGACTGTTCTGTCTTCTTCTCCCCCCCACCCTTTGTTTGTTTGTGTTTGTTTATTTATTTATTTGTTTGTTTATTTATTTATTTATTTATAACTCCCACAAATAAGTGAGAACATGTGGTATTTCTCTTTCTGTGCCTGACTTGTTTCACTTAACATAATTCTCTCTAGGTCCATCCATGTCATTGCAAATGGTAGTATTTCATTCTTTTTTATAGCAGAGTAGTATTCCATTGTGTAGATGTACCACATTTTCCGTATCTACTCATCTGATGATGGACATTTGGGCTGGTGCCAACTCTTAGCTATTGTAAAGATTGCTGCAATAAACACTGGAGAACAGGTATCCCTTTGGCATGATGATTTCCATTCCTCTGGGTATATTTCCAGCAGTGGGATAGCTGGGTCATATGGTAGATCTATCTGTAATTGTTTGAGGAAGTTCCATACCATTTTCCATAAAGGCTGTACCATTTTTCAGCTCCAACAACAGTGTATGAGGGTTCCTTTTTCTCCACAACCTCGCTAGCACTTATCATTCTCAGTCTTTTGGATATTAGCCATCCTAACTGGAGTGAGTTGGTATGTTAAAGTGGTCTGGATTTGCATTTCCCAGATGCTGAGTGATGTTGAGCATTTTTTCATGTGTCTGTTGGCCATTTGTATATCTTCCTTTGAGAAGTGCCTATTCAGCTCCTCTACCCATTTTTTAATTGGGTTATTTGTTATTTGCTGTAAAGTTATTTGAGTTCCTTGTATATTCTGGATATTAACCTTTGTCTGATGTATATTTTGCAAATATTTTCTCTCACTCTGTTGGTTGTCTTTTCACTCCCTTGATTGTTTCTTTTACTGTGCAGAAGCTTTTCAGTTTGATATAATCCCATTGGTTTATTTTTTCCTTTAGTTGCCCATGCTTTTGGGGTCATATTCATGAAGTCTGTACCCACTCCTACTTCCTGGAGTATTTCCCCTGTTTTCTTTAAGGAGTTTTATTGTTTTAGGATGTATATTTAATTCTTTAATCCATTGTGAGTTGATTTTGGTATATGGTGAGAAGTACAGGTCCAGTTTCATTCTCCTACATATGAATCTTTACCCAGCACCATTTGCTGAAAAGGCAGTCTCTTCCTGAGTGTATAGACTTGCTGCCTTTGTCAAAGATCAGATGGTTGTAGGTATATGGGTTGACTTCTGGGTTCTCTATTCTATTCCATTGATCTGTGTGTCTGTTTTTATGCTAGTACCATGCAACAGTAGTTTGTAGTTCTCTTCATAGAGATTTTTCATGACCTTGGTTAACTGTATTCCTATGTATTTTAATTTTTGGGTGGCTATTGTAAATAGGCTAGTATTCTTGATTTCTTTTTCTGCATGTTCACTGTTGGAGTATAGAAATGCTACTGATTTTTGTGTCTTGATTTTGTATCCTGCAACTTTACTGAAAACATTTGTCAAAGCCAAGAGTTTTTTTGTAGGGGCTTTAGGCTGTTTGATATATAGGATCATATCATCCACAAGGAGGGACAGTTTGACATTATCTTTTCCAATCCGGATGCCCTTTATTTCCTTCTCTTCTCTGATTGCTCTGGCTAGTACTTCCAACACTATGTTGAATAGGAGTGGTGAGAGTGGGCATCCTTGTCTAGTTCCTTTTCTTAAAAGAAAAGCCCTTTCAGAATGTTATTGGCAGTGGGCTTGTTATATATGGCTTTAAATGTGTTGAGATACTTTCCATCTATACCTAACTTGTAAAGAGTCTTTATCATGAACGAATGTTGAATTTTGGCAAACACTTTTTCAGCATCCGTATACGTGATCATATGGTTTTTGTGTTTGCTTTTATTGATGTGGTGTATCACATTTATTGATTTGCACATGTTGAACCAACCTTGCATCCTGGGATGAATCCCACTTGATTGTGGTGTATAATTTTGTGTATCTGTTGCTGTATTCTGTTAGCTAGTATTTTGTTGAGAATTTTTTTTATCTATATTCATCAAGGATATTGGCCTGTAGTTTATTATTTTGATGTATCTTTGTCTGGTTTTGGTATCAGTGTGATGTCTGCCTCATAAATGAGTTTGGAGGAATGGCCTCTGTTTCAGTCTTTTGGAAGAATTTGTAGAGAATTGGTATCAGTTCCTCTTTGAAGGTTTGGTAGAACTCTGCAGTGAACCCATCCAACCTGGGCTTTTGTTTTTGGGAGCCTTCTGATAACAGCCTCAATCTCTTCTTTGTTGTTGGTTTGTTGAGATTTTCTATATCATCTTGGCTCAGTTCTGGTAGTTTGTATGTGTCCAGAAATTTATCCATTTCCTCCAGATTTTCAAATTTGTTGGCATATAGTTGTTTACAGTAGTCTCTAAAGATTTCTTGTATTTCTGGGGTGTTAGTTGTAATTTCATATTTTTTATTTCTAATTTTTGTTATTTGGGTCTTCTCTCTTTTTTTCTTAGTTAGCCTTGGTAAAAGTTTGTTGATTTTATTTATCTTTTCAAAAAACCAACTTTTTGTTTCATTGATCTTTTGTATTGTTTTTCAGTTTACTATTTCATTTAGTTCTGCTGTGATCTTAATTATTTCTTTCTGTCTGCTAACTTTGGGTTTGGATTGTTCTTGTCTATCTAGATCGTAAATGTGAAGTGTTAGGTTGTTTATTTGCCATCTTTCCATTCTTCTGAAGTAAGCATTGAATGCAATAAATTTCCCCCTTAGTACTGCTTTTGCAGTACCCCACGTGTTTTGGCATGATGTGTCATTATTTTCATTAGTTTCAAGAAATTTTTTGATTTCCTGTTTAATTTCTTCTTGGACCCATATGTCATTAAGAAGAATGTTTAATTTCCATGTGTTTGTATAGTTTCCAGAGTTTCCTTTGTTATTGATTTCCAATTTTAATCCATTGTGATCTGAAAAAATACATGGAATAATTCCAAATTTTTTGAATTTGTTGAGACTTGCTTTGTGACCTAACATGTGGTCTATCCTGGAGAATATTCCATGTGCTCATGAGAAGAATGAATATTCTGAGGTTGGTGGGTGGAATGTTCTGTAGATATCTGCCAAGTCCAAATGGTCTAAAGTTTTGTTTAGATCTTGTGCTTCTCTATTAATTTTTTGCCTAGAAGATCTGTCCAATAATGAGAGTGGGGTGTTCAGGTCCCCCACTATTATGGTGTTAGTGTCTATCTCATTCTTTAGATCTAATAGTGTTTGCTTTATAAATCTGGCAGATCCAACACTGTGTACAGATATATTTATGATTGTTATGACTTCTTGATGGATAGATCCTTTTATCATTATACAGTGGCCTTCTTTATCCCTTTTTATGGTTGTTACTTTAAAGTCTATTTTATCTGATATGAGAATAGCTACTCTTGCTTGTTTTTCATGTCTATTTGCATGGTATATCTTTTTCCATCCATTCACTCTTAATTTATGAGTGTCTTTACTGGTCAGGCGAGTCTCTTGAAGACAACATATTATTGGGTACATCTTTTTAATCCAGTCAGTCAATCTGTGTCTTTTGACTGGGGAGTTTAATCCCTTCACATTTAGAGTAATTATGGAAAGGTATTGATTTACTCCTAGCATTTCACTGATTTTTGTTTAGAAGTCTTAAGTACTTTTTGTTCCTTTATCCTAAATTTTCTGTTTGCCTTCTGTATTTTTTGGTTTCTTGGGGTGGTAGATAAACTATGTTTGTTTGTTTTTTTATTGCTAGCATTTTTGTTTTACTGGTAGGATTTGTTCTTTCTTGAGTATTCATGGCAGAGACAGTTGTCTTTCAGGTATCAAACCCAGTACTTCCTGGAGAATTTCTTGTAAGTCTGGTCATGTGGTAGTGAACTCCTGCAGTTTTGGTTTATCAGAGAAATATACCATTTGTCCTTCATTTTGGAAAGATAACCTTGCTGGGTAAAGTATTTTTGGCTGGCAATTTTTGTCCTTTAGAATTTTCAATATATCATCACATTATTTTCTGGATTTTAAGGTTTCTGATGAAAAGTCTCATGTTAGTCTGATTGGGGCTCCCTTATAGTGACTTGCAGCTTCTCTATTGCAGCTTTTAAGATTTTCTCTTTTTCTTTGAGTTTTGCCAGTTTGACTATCCCATGTCTTGGAGAGGACCTTTTGGGGTTGAATATGTTAGGGGATCTTTTGGCCTCCTGAATCTGGAGATCTGTGACTTTCCCTATACCTGGGAATTTTTCTGCTATTATTTCATTGAATATGTTTTCCATGCCATTTCCTTTTTCCTCCCCTTCTGGAATACCCATCATTTGGATATTTGAGCATTTAAGGTTGTCTATTATCTCTCTTAGATCTTCTTCAATTTTTTAAATTCTTTTTTCTTTTTTCTGGTTTGCCTGTGTTAATTCAAATGGCCTGTCTTCACGGTCAGAAATTCTCTCTTCTGCTTGTTCTAGCCTGCTGGTTAGACTCTCTGTTGTGGTTTTTTTTTTTTTTTTTTTTTTTCGCTGAGTAAATCCTTCAGCTCCACAAGCTCTGGTACATTCTTTTTCAGTGCACTGATTTCTTTGTACATTTCTTCTTTCAGATCCTGTATATTCTTTCTCATTTTATTGTGTTGTCTAACTGACTTTTCTTTTATCTCATTTAGTTCCCTTAGAATTATTGCTCTAAATTCCTTGTCAGTCATTTCAGAGACTTCCTGTTCTATAGAATCTAGGGCTTGAGAGTTATTTTTTCCTTTGGTAGTGATGTACTTTCTTGATTTTTCATATTTCTGGTATCTTTCCTTTGGTATTTTGTCATTGTGGCAGGGGGTATCACAGTCCACTTGCTTCACCCTGATTTCTGGCTTGGATCCTGAAGGGAATCCCAATTCTGGGCAGCAGGAACTAGCCTGGGCTGGGAGTCCCATGACACCTGTCTATTCCAGCATGGCTGTCTCAGGGTGTATGGGCCCTGAGGGTCTTAAGTCTCTTAAGTGGCAGGGACTGACCTGGCTGAAGGTCCCGCAGCACCTGCCTTTTCTGGCACAGCTGTCTCAGAGCATGTGGGCCCAAGGCTCTTAAGTCTCTCTAAGCAATGGGGACTGACCTGGGCTGAAGGTCCCACAGCACATGCCGCTTCCAGTGTGGCTGACTCAGGGCATGTGGTCCCCGAGGCTCTCAGGCCTCTCTGGGCCGTGGACAGTGGCCTGGACTGAGGTCCTGTGGCACGCAGCTCTTGCCTTTTCTGGCCTAGATCTCATGTCTCCTGTTGCTGATTTTTAATAGTTGCTAGTTGGATTTTTTGTGGGAGCGAGTGACATTAGGAACCATCTAGTCCTCCGTCTTGACTGGAACTCTGAGTTTGTTGAAGTTTGTTGAGACTTTTTTTTGTGGCCAAGAACAAGGCTGTGTTTGTGTGTGTGTGTCTTAGTGAATATTCAAACTTTGTGTAAATTTCATGTGGTTGATGTTTTATCTCAAATTCCTCTACACCCTACATGTGGAGGTGGGGCTGGGAGGTGAGGTTGGTGTCCTCTTTATTCTTCATTGCCTCTTAATGATTAAGATACATTAATTTGTATCTCATGTCAACAGACTATACCACCTACATCCCTACCTTACTCCTCAAAGATGTCTAACTCTTGTATCACTATCACTACTTCCAGCATACTATTTTCACAGTTCCTAAAATGATTACAATATTTATGTAGCTAAGTTTTTCCAATATTCTGGAGCCTCAGTCCCATGCTTCTCCCAATGATCATGTCCTACTGTGCTCTGGCTTCCAACACAGCTATTAATAAATTTGGTGTATATCTAATTTCCTCTCCCCTGTAAGTAATGGGCTTTCTTTGTGACTGCTGTTAGTACCCATCAGGAAGAAATACAGAAAAATTCTAGTTGCGTATTAATATAAATTATAGGAAAATTTTATTTGATTTACCAAATAATCCCTTTATGACTGTTCTAACTAATAAGCTTTTCAAGCATTAGTTTCCAATATTTAATTTACATGTAACTTTACAGGAATATATTTATAATATGCAAAATGAGGGAAAACTGTGTGCTAATATTGCCATTGAATGAAAATTATAAAATTTAGATGATAAAATAGAGGAGTTTTTAAGAGATAAAACATCTTTTAATGTTGAAGTAAATTGAAAGACAAATAATTGAGAAAGGTAGGTAAATATTTGATATGGCCCAAAGTTAAATTTACATACAGGCTTTTTTAAAATTTTGTATAAATTTGAAGCATATCTCCCAAAAACGATGTTAATAAGAAAAATAAAAAGTATGATAAATACTAAAATTAATTGAATGTCAAGAAATGGAATACAATGTGGACGATGCCCCTAAGACTGTGCAACAAAGCATTCCTGCTAACTATAAAACACTATGCTAAGTGCAGTGCATATATTTAATTTAATTGAGTAACTGAAACGCTATGAAGCAGGTGCTTTTATTACCCTCATTTTACGGCTGAGCAATATGAGAGATAGAGAGTTTAAGTAATTCTTATAACTTTTCCACAATTAGTAAGTGCTATAGTTTGAATGGTTTTCTCCTCCCCCAAATTCATGTTGAAATGTAATCTCCAATGCAACTGTATTGGGAGGTATGGCGCTTGGGAGGATCTTCTCTCATGACCCAGATTAGGTGCCCTAATAAAGGATTTGAGAGAATGAGTTTTCCCTTTGTGCCATTCTGCCTACTGTCGTAGGAAGACACAGCCTTCCTCCCCTCTGAAGGATGCTGTGCTCACGTCACCATCTTGGAAGCAGAGATTGGACCCTCATCAGACAACCAATCCTGCCAGCGCCTTGATCTTGGACTTCCCAACTCAAGAATTGTAAGAAAGTACATCTCTGTTCTTATATATTATGCAGCACAAACAGACAAAGACATTAAGTGAAAGAGCCATGCTCCAGTCACATTAACAATAATTCAAATTCAGTTAACTTCTATATTACACTGCTTTTATAAGCCCAAAGCCGTAATTTCCCTTATCAAACTAGGAATTCTATGCACAAAATATATGCAAATTTTAAAATAAAATGTAATATCAAAGAGATTAGAAATCTTAAAACAAATCCTTTAAAATATTATCTTTTAAATATTGCTATTGAGATATTCAACAGGAAGATATGAATAAATTTATACACCAAGTTTGGAAGCATAACCCAAAATGGACTCCAGAATGGACTCCATTTTTGTAAGCATGTTTTCTCTTAAAAAAGGAGCACAATTTTATAATGTTTTTTGACCTCAGTGGAGTAATAGACATGGATTTACTCTAATGCTTTAGATCACTGGGAAAAAATGGACAAAATATATGAAACAACCATTTTCAGACACTGGGGCATCAGACAGCACAGGGCTGTGATATTTGAAAGTGGAAAAACAAGTGAGATGAGCCCTAAAATTTTCATAAGTTTTTGCCTGAAGTCCCATTTAGGACTACGGAGTAGAGAAGGGAATAACAAATGAGATGTGGCAGACTCACTGAGTTGAGGTGGCACATGCTGGTATTCAAAAAGTCAAGTTGCTAGAAATTGCAGGGCAGAGTTCCAGAATGGAAGGATCTATGCAGAATAAAGTCTACACAGGAGTTTTCTTACATCTTTGATGATTCCTAAGATGTGTATGCATTGGGTGAAACCCTAGAACGATAGGCAAATAATGATCTGGGAGATGTGAGCCAAGTAGTTCCCAAAGCTTACATAGACTTGGAAATCATTTTTAACTCCTACTAGCTACAGAGCAGAGTCCTCACTGTTCACATTGGGCATGCAGTAAAGATCTCAGAAGGGCTACACTTTAGTAGTGGCCAAAAATATCTCTAGAACTACACCAATAAATAGTTTTTTAAACAGCCTCAAAGGTAGAAAATAAAAGAAAGTAATTCAACTTATTAGTGGACCAAAGACCACTGCTCTTTAAAAAAAGACAATAAAATGCTCATAAAAATATTACAGATATAGAAATTGTGACATATAGTGTCCAATCAAAAATTATTAAATAGATCAAAAATTAAGAAGATGTAAAAAGGATCAGAAAACAAATACATTTTTAAAAAATCAAAAATAATAGGCATGGTTTTTTCAAGATGGCGGTGGCTGCGGCGGTTGGCACGGAGTAGCTGAGGTGGAAAAGGTGGCCACTGGGCCTCAGGCAGCCAGGAAACTTGTGGACCTTCCTCTTGCCATCTCTTAAGGGAGGACCGCTGCTGCTGGCCGGTCGTGGGGGTTGACCGCCACTTTGCCCCCGGCAGGAGAGGCTGCCTCATTTACAGGCAACAGCTTGGAAGTATGGAGCAGGAAAAGAACTGTTTCTTAGCTGCAAAAGCGAGTCTCTAAACAGGGAACACGGCGCCAGGGCTGCTGTGGATGCAGACAGGATCCTGGAGGCCAGGGCCGTGCTGAAGGCGGCCAGCTGCCCTATTCAGGATTCGAGGTTTCAGACCGGCATTAAAGAAGATTCCTGGGACCGCCCGAGCCATGCCGCGGGACCGACTGAACAGCCCAAGGTGGCAGCAGCCGAGAACGGGGAAGGCGACAAACCAGAGGCAGAGAGTGAGTGCCCGACCTGGCACAGCCCTGTGAGTGACCCCTGGCCCAGCCCTGCTCAGGGGGCTGATGCCCACCTGGCTTCCGCCTGCATCACCGGTTCACTCACTGCCCCAGGGCTGCCTCCATTTTCCCAGGTGCTGGCAGCTCCAGCCTGGCTCCACTTAGTTCCTCACTGAGCCTTCCCACTTGCTTGCCCCGGCGCGGGGCTTCCCGGGGCCTGCGGGCCAGCCTCCCCTCCCACTCCCTCCGTGGTTCTCTGGCGGGGATGGTGGTGTGGGGTGTCCCCGGCCAGTGTTGGGAGGGCAAGGAAGTACGGGTGGGCCAACTGTCACTCCACCACACCCTGGACTCCGGCCCCCGGTAAACTTCCTGTTACTGGGAGGCAGATACCATCTCTGCGGCCACTTGTCGGAAAAATGCCTAACGAATTTCTGGTTGGGAACAGTGTGGTAGGAGAGTTCCCAAGTCCGCTTGAACCTGCCGGAGAGCTGGCTGCAGGCGGGCACTAGACTTGGTCCATACTGGGGGGATACAAAGGTGAACAAGTCCCGAGAAAGATCTACAGAGTGCTATGAAGGCACCCAGAGCAACTGGTCGTCTGTGCCTACCAGAAACCTGGTAGACTTCCTGGGCGAGGTGGTACCGAGCAGGGTCTTGAA
The DNA here is from genome assembly GCF_027409185.1 of Cynocephalus volans. NCBI lineage: Eukaryota > Metazoa > Chordata > Mammalia > Dermoptera > Cynocephalidae > Cynocephalus > Cynocephalus volans. The sequence goes on along the minus strand of NC_084464.1, from coordinate 152,003,485 downwards.
GGCCCAGCTGATAGATGAGGGTTGCAGAAGACACGTCCCAGCCCAGCCCAGTGCACACAGAGTGGGGAGACAGGCGGCCAGGGAGGCGGACACTCGACAGAAACCACACACCCGGTGGCATCACCACTGCACGATCCAACAGCCTGGGCCAGAGCACACGGAACAGGGGGAAGTCCTGCATGGGAAGTGAAAGCTCAACAGAGATCACACACACTGCGGTATGTGATCCAGCAGCCCAGCAGAGTCCAAGCTGACCAGAAAGGTGGCTCCCAGGAGAGGCCCAAGACCCAAGGCAACCATACACACAAAGCACTACAGTCCAACTGAGCAGTCACGGAGGGAGCCATACGAAATTGGCAACCACAGCAACATCTTAGTTAGTCAATAGTCTCAAACCGGTGGACTGAGAAACCCCCTGCCACAATGAATAAACATCAAAAAAAAGATACCAGAAATACAAAAAATCAAGAAAGTACACCACCAAAAGTTAATAAATCTCAAACTCTAGATCCTATAGAACAAGAAGCCCTTGAAATGACTGACAAGGAATTTCGAGTGATAATTCTAAGGAAACTGAATGAGATACAAGAAAACTCAGCTAGACATCATGATGAAATGAGGAAAAGTATACAGGATCTGAAAGAGGAAATGTACAAGGAAATCAATGTCCTGAAAAAAAATGTAGCAGAACTTGCTGAACTGAAGAAGTTATTCAGCGAAATAAAAAACACAACGGAGAGTTTAACCAGCAGGCTTGTCGAAGTTGAAGAGAGAACCTCTGAACTTGAAGATGGGCTGTTTGAAATAACACAAGCAGACAAAAAGAAAGAAAAAAGGATCAAGGACATTGAAGAAAATCTAAGAGAGATATCAGACAACCTTAAGCGCTCAAATATCCGAGTCATGGGTATTCCAGAAGGGGAAGAAAATGGAGATTCCATTGAAAACATATTCAACAAAATAGTGGCAGAAAACTTCCCAGGTATAGGAAAAATCACAGATCTTCAGATCCAGGAAGCTCAACGATCTCCAAACGTATTCAACCCAAAAAGGCCTTCTCCAAGACATGTTATAGTCAAATTGGCAAAACTCAGAGACAAAGAGAGAATCTTAAAAGCTGCAAGAGAGAAGCATCAAATCACCTATAAGGGAGCCCCAATCAGGCTAACATCAGACTTTTCATCACAAACCCTAAGAGCTAGAAAGGAATGGGATGATATATTCAGAATATTAAAGACAAAGATTGCCAGCCAAGAATACTCTACCCTGCAAGGCTATCCTTCCGAAATGAAGGGCAAATAGTATATTTCTCAGACAAACAAAAGCTGCGGGAGTTCACTACCACATGACCACCCTTACAAGAAATCCTCAAGGGAGTACTGGGTTTGGTTCCGGAAAAATAGCTACCACTGCCATAAAAACCCAAGAAAAATCAAAACCCACTAGTATAATAAAAATGGCATTCATGAAGAGAAAACAAGCTAACATAAACGCTATCTACAACCTAAGGAACCAACAAACACAGAAACCAAACAGTAAATCAGAAAGCAAGGAACAAAAGACACCTAAGACAACCAAACAACCAATAAAATGCTAGGAATAAATCAACACCTTTCAATAACAACTCTTAATGTAAAAGGCTTAAATTCCCCAATCAAAAGACACAGACTGGCTGACTGGATCAAAAAGGAGGACCCAACTATATGCTGCCTAAAAGAGACCCACCTCACCCATAAAGATTCACATAGACTAAGACTGAAAGGATGGAAAAAGATTTACCAAGCAAACAGAAAAGAAAAACGAGCTGGAGTAGCTATTCTTATATCTGACAAAATAGACTTTAAACTAAAAACCATAAAAAGAGACAATGAGGGACACCACTCAATGATAAAAGGACTGATCCATCAAGAAGACATAACAATCATAAATATGTATGCACCCAATTTTGGAGCAGCCAGATTTAGAAAACAAACTCTATTAGACCTAAAGAAGGAAATAGATACTAATACCATAATAGCAGGGGACCTGAACACCCCACTGTCAATATTAGACAGATCATCTAGGCAAAGAATCAGTAGAGAAACACAAGATCTAAACAATACTCTAGACCAATTGGAATTGGCAGATATCTACAGAACATTCCACCCAACAACCTCAGAATATTCATTCTTCTCATCAGCACATGGATCATTCTCCAGGATAGATCACATATTAGGGCACAAATCAAGTCTCAATAAATTCAAAAAAATTGGAATTATCCCATGTATTTTCTCAGACCACAATGGATTAAAACTAGAAATTAATAACAAACAAAATCTGGAAACTATACAAACACATGGAAATTAAACAGCATTCTACTTAATGACATATGGGTCCAAGAAGAAATCAAGCAGGAAATCAAAAAATTTATTGAAACTAATGAAAACAATGATACATCATACCAAAACCTGTGGGATACTGCAAAAGCAGTATTAAGGGGGAAATTTATTGCATTAAATGCTCACTTCAGAAGAATAGAAAGATGGCAAGTGAACAACCTAACACTTCACCTTAAAGAACTAGAAAAACAAGAACAATCCAAACCTAAAGTTAGCAGACGGAAAGAAATCATTAAGATCAGAGCAGAACTGAATGAAATTGAAAACCAAAAAACAGGTCAAAAGATAAATGAATCAAATAGTTGGTTTTTTGAAAAGATAAATAAAATTGACAAACCATTAGCATGGCTAACAAAAAAAAGAAGAGAGAAGACTCAAATAACAAAAGTTAGAAATGAAAAAGGCGATATTACAACTGATTCATCTGAAATACAAGGAATCATTCGAGACTCCTATAAACAACTATACACCAACAAATTTGAAAATCTGGAGGAAGTAGATAAATTTCTGGACACACACAAGCTCCCAAAACTGAACCCTGAAGACGTAGAAAATTTGAACAGACCAATAACAATAAAGGAGATTGAAGCTGTTATCAGAAGGCTCCCAACAAAGAAAAGCCCAGGACCAGATGGATTCACAGCAGAATTTTACCAAACATTCAAAGAGGAATTGACACCGATTCTTTACAAACTATTCCAAAAGATTGAAACAGACGCAAATCTCCCAAACTCATTCTATGAAGCAAACATCATCCTGATACCAAAACCAGGTAAAGATATAACCAAAAAAGAAAACTACAGGCCGATATCCTTGATGAATATAGATGCAAAAATCCTCACTAAAATACTAGCAAACAGAATACAGCAACACATATGTAAAATTATTCACCACGATCAAGTGGGATTCATCCCAGGGATGCAAGGTTGGTTCAACATATGCAAATCAATAAATGTGATACACCATATCAGTAAACTCAAACACAAGGACCATATGATCATCTCTATAGATGCTGAAAAAGCATTTGATAAAGTCCAGCAGTCATTCATGACAAAGACCCTCTATAAGTTAGGTATAGAGGGAAAGTATCTCAACATAATTAAAGCCATATATGCCAAACCCACTGCCAATATCATCCTGAATGGGGAAAAGCTAAAAGCTTTTCCTTTAAGAACAGGAACTAGATAAGGATGCCCACTCTCACCACTCCTATTCAACATAGTGTTGGAAGTACTAGCCAGAGCAATCAGAGAAGAGAAGGAAATAAGGGCATCCAGATTGGAAAAGATGAAGTCAAACTGTCCCTGTTTGCAGATGACATGATCCTATATATCGAACAGCCTAAAACCTCTACAAAAAAACTCTTGGAATTGATAAATGACTTCAGCACAGTAGCAGGATACAAAATCAACACACAAAAATCAGTAGCATTTCTTTCTCCAATAGTGAACATGCAGAACGAGAAATGAAGAAAGCCTGCCCATTTACAATAGCCACCAAAAAAATAAAATACTTAGGAATTGAGTTAACCAAGGAGGTGAAAAATCTCTATAATGAGAACTACAAACCACTGCTGAGAGAAATTAGAGAGGATACAAGAAGATGGAAAGATATTCCATGCTCTTGGATTGGAAGAATCAACATAGTGAAAATGTCCATACTACCCAAAGTGATATACAAATTCAATGCAATCCCCATCAAAATTCCAAAGACATTTTTCTCAGAAATGGAAAAAACTGTCCAGACATTTATATGGAACAATGAAAGACCACGCATAGCCAAAGCAATGCTGAGCAAAAAAAATAAAGCTGGAGGCATAACACTACCTGACTGGAAGCTATACTACAAAGCTATAATAACCAAAACAGTATGGTACTGGCATAAGAACAGACACACTGACCAATGGAATAGAATAGAGAATCCAGAAATCAACCCACACACTTACTGCCATCTGATCTTTGACAAAGGCACCAAGCCTATTCACTGGGGAAGGGACTGCCTCTTCAGCAAGTGGTGCTGGGATAACTGGATATCGATATGCAGGAGAATGAAACTAGATCCATACCTCTCACCGTATACTAAAATCAACTCAAAATGGATTAAGGATTTAAATATACACCCTGAGACAATAAAACTTCTTAAAGAAAACATAGGGGAAACACTTCAGGAAATAGGACTGGGCACAGACTTCATGAATACGACCCCAAAAGCACAGGCAACCAAAGGAAAAATAAACAAATGGGATTATATCAAACTAAAAAGCTTCTGCACAGCAAAAGAAACAATTAACAGAGTTAAAAGACAACCAACAGAGTGGGAGAAAGTATTTGCTAAATATACATCTGACAAAGGATTAATATCCAGAATATATAAGGAAACCAAACAACTTTACAAGAAAAAAACAAGCAACCCAATTAAAAAATGGGCAAAAGAGCTAAGTAGGCATTTCTCTAAGGAAGACATACAAATGGCCAACAGACATATGAAAAAATGCTCAACATCACTCAGCGTCCGGGAAATGCAAATCAAAACCACATTGAGATACCATCTAACCCCAGTTAGGATGGCTAAAATCCAAAAGACCCTGAACGATAAATGCTGGTGAGGTTGCGGAGAAAAAGGAACTCTCATACATTGTTGGTGGGACTGCAAAATGGTGCAGCCTCTATGGAAAATGGTATGGAGGTTCCTCAAACAATTGCAGCTAGATCTACCATACGACCCAGCTATCCCACTGCTGGGAATATACCCAGAGGAATGGAAATCATCAAGTCGAAGGTATACCTGTTCCCCAATGTTCATCGCAGCACTCTTTACAATAGCCAAGAGTTGGAACCAGCCCAAATGTCCATCATCAGATGAGTGGATACGGAAAATGTGGTACATCTACACAATGGAATACTACTCAGCTATACAAACGAATGAAATACTGCCATTTGCAACAACATGGATGGACCTCGAGAGAATTATATTAAGTGAAACAAGTCAGGCACAGAAAGAGAAATACCACATGTTCTCACTTATTGGAGGGAGCTAAAAATTAATATATAAATTCACACACCGACGCGCGCGCACGCGCACACACACACACACACACACACACACACACAAAACACACACACACAGACCGGGGTTGGGGGAAGAAGATATAACAACCACAAGTACTTGAAGTTGATACGACAAGCAAACAGAAAAGACATTGTTGGAGGGGAGGGTGAGAGGGAGGAGGGAGGGAGGTTTTGGTGATGGGGAGCAATAATCAGCCACAATGTATATCGACAAAATAAAAATTAATAAATAAATAAATAAATAAAAATAAAAAATAATAAAAATAATAATAATAAAATGGGAGGGGCTGGGAAGTCTAAAAAAATAAAAATAAAAATAAAAAAATAATAGTAGGCATGATGGGATTAGCAAACCTAAATATTAAAACTGTATTTATAAATATATTAGAGTATTTAAAAGAAAACATGTATATAAATGAAGCAGAAAATAAAAGTCATGAAAATAAAATGTGAAAAAAAACATTAATGGATGAGAAAAATAGATTAGGCAGAGTAAATAGAAAATTTAGTGAATGTAAATTTATGGAAATAGAAATAAAACACAATGCTAAAAAGATGGTGAGAAAAAAAAAAGTCTCATTCTCCTCTGACATAATATTAAATAGTATAACATGTATATGTTTAGAGCCCCAGAAAAGGAGAAAAGATGGTAAAATAGAAAATTTATTTGAGGAGAGGCCTGAGAGCCACCGGGTCCACATGCCTTAAGTCAGCCACGCTGGAAGAAGCAGGTAACATGGTACTCCAGCCCAGTCCCATCCCTGCCAAGCAGAGAGGCCTGAGAGCCACCAGGCCCACATGACCTGAATCAGTTGTGCCAGAACAGGCAGGCGCTGTGGGACCTCCAGCACAGGCTTGTATGCACTGCCCAGAATTGGCAGTCCCTTAAAGATCCAGGCCAGATATCAGGGTGGAATGAGAGGACCATAATACCACCAGCCACAATGACTAAACACCAAAGGAAAGATAACAGAAATATGAAAAATCAAGAAAGTACATCACTACCAAAGGAAAAAAATCAAGCCCTAAATCCTATAGAACAGGTAGTCTCTGAAATGACTTACAAGGAATTTAGAGCAATAATTCTAAGGGAACTAAATGAGATAAAAGAAAAGTCAGTTAGACAACACAATAAAATGAGAAAGAATATACAGGATCTGAAAGAAGAAGTGTACAAAGAAATCAGTGCACTGAAAAAGAATGTACCAGAGCTTGTGGAGCTGAAGGATTTATTCAGCGAAAAAAAAAAAACAAAAATACCCACAACAGAGAGTATAACCAGCAGGCTAGAGCAAGCAGAAGAGAGAATTTCTGACCGTGAAGACAGGCCATTTGAATTAACACAGGCAAACCAGAAAAAAGAAAAAAGAATTTAAAAAATTGAAGAAGATCTAAGAGAGATAACAGACAACCTTAAATGCTCAAATATCCAAATGATGGGTATTCCAGAAGGGGAGAAAAAAGGAAATGGCATGGAAAACATATTCAATGAAATAATAGCAGAATAATTCCCAGGTATAGGGAAAGTCACAGATCTTCAGATTCAGGAGGCCCAAAGATCACCAAACATATTGAACCCAAAAAAGTCTCTGCAAGACATGTTATAGTCAAACTAGCAAAACTCAAAGACAAAGAGAGAATCTTAAAAGCTGCAAGAGAAAAGTGGCAAGTCACCCATAAGACAGCCCCAATCAGACTAACATGAGACTTTTCATCAGAAACATTAAAAGCCAGAAAACAATGAGATGATATATTGAAAATTCTAAAGGACAAAAATTGCCAGCCAAGAATACTTTACCCAGCAAGGCTATCCTTCCAAAATGAAGGACAAATAGAACATTTCTTAGACAAACCAAAACTGCAGGAGTTTACTACCACATGACCAGCCTTATAAGAAATTCTCAAGGAAGTACTGGGTTTGATACCTGAAAGACAACTGTCACTGCCATGAATACTCAAGAAAGAACAAAACCTACCAGTAAAACAAAAATGCTAACAATTAAGAAAAAAAACATAGTTTATTTACCACCCCAAGAAACCAATAAATACAGAAGACAAACACAAAATCAGAAAGAAAGGAAAAAATGATATTTAAGGCACCCCCCAAAATCAATAAAATGCTAGGAGAAAATCAACACCATTCAATAATAATTCTAAATATAAAGGAATTAAATTCCCCACTCAAAAGACACAGACTGAATGACTATATTAAAAAGATGGACCCAACAATATGCTGCCTCCAAGAGACTCACCTCATCTTAAAGACATACATAGACCAAGAGTGAATGGATGGAAAAAGATATACCATTCAAATAGAAATGAAAAACAAGCTGGAGTAGCTATTCTTATATCAGATAAAATAGACTTTAAACCAAAAACCATAAAAAAGATAAAGAAAGCCATTATAAAATGATAAAGGGATTTATCCATCAAGAAGCATAACAATCTTAAATATATACTCATCTACTGTCAGAGCAGCCAGATTTATACAGCAAACATTATTTGATCTAAAGAATGAGACAGACACTAACACTATAATAGAGGGGGAGCTGAACAGCCAACTCTCAACATTGGACAGATCATCTAGGCAAAATTTCAGTAGAGAAACACAAGATCTAAACAACACTTTAGACCATTTGGACTTCGCAGATATCTACAGAACATTCCATCCAACAACCTCAAAATATCCAGACATTTATATGGAATAACAAAAGGACATGCATAGCCAAAGTACTCCTGAGCAAAAAAAAAAAAAAAAAAAAAACGTTGGAGGAATAATGTTACCTGACTTTAAACTATACTAATAAGCTATAATAACCAGAACAGCATGGTACTGGCATAAAACAGACACACAGATCAATGAAATAGAATAGACAACCAAGAAATCAACCCATACACCTACAGCTATCTGATCTTTGACAAAAGAACCAATTCCACACACTCGGGAAGAAACAGCCTCTTCAGCAAATGATGCTGGCAAAACTGGATATTCATATGTAGAAGATTGAAACTAGACCCGTACCTCTCACCATATACCAAAATCAACTCAAAATGGATTAAAGAATGAAATATACATCCTGAAACAATAAAACTCTTTAAAGAAATTATAGAGGAAAAACTACAGGAAGTAGGAGTGAGTACAGACTTCATGAATATGACCCCAAAAGCACAGACAATTAAAGGAAAAAATAAACCAATGGGATTATATCAAACTAAAAAGCTTCTGCACAGCAAAAGAAACAATCAACAGATTGAAAAGACAACCAATAGAGTGGTAGACAATACTGCAAACTATACATCTGAGAAAGGATTAATATCTGGAATATACAAAGAACCCCAACAACTGTACAGCAAAAAACAAAAACAAAAACAAAAACCCAATTAAAAAATGGGCAGAGGAGTTGAATATGCATTTCTCAAAGGAAGATATACAAATGGCCAACAGACACATGAAAAGATGTTCAACATCACTCAGCATATGGGAAATGCAAATCAAAACCACTCTGAGATACCATCTCAGTTCAATCAGGATGGCTAATATCCAAAAGACTGAGAATGATAAGTGCTGGAGAAGTTGCAGAGAGAAAGGAACTGTCATACGCTGTTGGTGGGACTGAAAATGGTGCAGCCTTTATGGAAAATGGTATGAAGTTTCCTCAAACTGCTACAGATAGATCTACCATATGACCCAGCTATTCCACTGCTTGGAAAATACCCAGAGGAATGGAAATCATCATGCCTAAGGGATACCTGTACTCCAATGTTTATTGCAGCACTATTTACAATAGACAAGAGTTGGATCCAGCCCGAATGTTCATCATCTGATGAGTTGGTTAGGAAACTGTGGCATATCTACATGATGGAATTCTACTCTGCTATTCAAAAAGAATGAAATTGTATGATTCGTGACAACATGGATGGACCTAGAGAAAATTATATTAAGTGAAACAAGTCAGGCACAGAAAGAAATACCACCTGTTCTCCCTTATTTGTGAGAGCTAAAAATGAATAAATAAGTAAACACAGATAATTAAAGGGGTTGGGAAGAAGACACAACAATCACAATTCCTTGAACTTGCTAAGACAAGTGAACAGATATGATGCAGGGAGGGGATAGAGGGTGGGGGAAAAGAGGAACGGGTAAATGATCACGAAAATCAACTACAACGTATATTGAGAAGTTAATTTTTTTTTTTAAATGACAGTTTATTTGAAAAAATAATATCTGGAACTTTTCCAACTTAGATATAAACAATAAACCCACAGATTCATGAAGGTCAATGAACACCGAGTGTGATAAAAATACAGAAAACCAAATCAGGGCACAGTATAATGTCATTTCTGAAAACCAGTGGAAAAAAATATTACAAAAGTAGCACAAAAAGAAACCTTACATAGAAAGAAACAAAGATAAAAATGATAGGAGTTATCCCATTAGAAACTCTGCAAGCAAGAAAACAATGAAATAAAATGTTTGAAGAAAAGTGTTCTGAACACAAAGTGTCACCTTAAATTCTCTCATCAGCAAAATTATATTTTAGAAATGAAGGCAAAATAAACTTTGTCAGACACAGAAAAGCTGAGCATTCATCATCAGTAAACTTTCACAAACATAAGGAAAAAGTAAGTTTTTAAAAAGAAAAATAATACCATATTGAAAAAAGGAATAAAGAATGCAGTATATTTTCTTATTTTTCAATTTCTTTTGAGAATACTGACTGCTTAAACACTTGCAACAATATATTGTTCGGGTGTATAATATATGTAGAAGTAAAATCTACAACAAAAATAGTGAAAAAGAATGGGAAGACAGAGACAAAAAGTATATTGGGGTGAAGTGCTAGCACAACATTTTAATTGGTATAAAATCAATTGAAGTACACTGTGATAAGTTAAAGATGTGTATCATAAAACTTAGAGCAACTAAAAATTTAAAAGAATAAACTAATAAGCCAATGGAGTGTCAAAAGTGGAATCATTAAAAACAAACAAACAAACAAACAAACTTCAATCCAAAAGAAGGCAGAAGAAGAAGAAAAAAGAACCAAAAACTTATTTAAAAAAGAAAATAATTACAAAGTATTCAAGTGGTGTATTTAAATTCAAACATATCAATAATTAAATTAAGCACTTTACATTAGCTCCAAAAAATAAAATACTTAGGGATAATAACAAAAAGTGGACAGTATCCTTACCTTACACTGAAAACTACAAAATAATGATGAAATATTAAAGAAGGCCTAAATAAATGAAAAGACTTAGTATGTTCATGGATTGTAATATCTCACATAGTGAACACATCAGTTCTCCTCAAATATATCTATAGCTTTAACACAGTACCAACCAAAACACCAAGATTTTGCTGTGAAAACAGGCATGTTAATTTTAAATTTCATGTGGAAGAGCAAAGAAATTAGAATGGTTAAAAAAATTATCACAAAACAAAAATAGGAAAAGCTGGGGTAATCACACGATGCAAATTTAAGACTTAGTATACTTTACATAAGAAAGCTATAGCAACCAAGAAAGTCGGCAAAGGGACAGCAGACACATAGATCTATGAAATGAAATAGGGAGTCCAGAAATATCACACATGATTATTACCAATTGATATTTTTAAAAGTTAGAATGGCAATTCAACAAAGAAAATGTAGGCATTTCTTCAAATGGAGCTGCAACAACTGAGCATCCATATGAGGGAAAAAATAGGGACCTGACACATAACTCATACTTCATGGTAAATTAAAAAAAAAGGACTTATAGTCTCAAATGCAAATATTAAAATTAAAGAAGTTATTTTACATAGCATGGAGGGGGGATATCTTTGCTAACTTGATTTAGGTAAAGAGGTTTTAGACATGATATCAAATGTATTATAAATAAAATAACAATAAGTTGGAGCTTATCAAAATTAAAATTTCTGCTGTATGAAAGCACTTTTAAGACATTAACAGATAAGCTACAGACTGGGAGAAAATAATTGCATGTCATATGCCTGCAGAAGGGCTGAAATTAAAATAATATCAACAATTGTGAAAAGTCAACCAAAGGAAAACAATCAATTAAAAAAAAAACAAAATCAAATGATTTAAACAGCCACTACAGAGAAGATATATAGATAACAAGTAATCACATCAAAAGATGTCCAACATTATTAATCACTAGGGAAATGCAAATTAAAATCACAATGTTATGCAATTGCACACTTATTAAAATAGGTATAATAAAAAAAATCTGACATTAAAAAGTGTTGGCAAATGTGGAGCATTTGGAACTGTCATCCATTGCTGATGAAAATACATGTTATAGTTTGGAAAACAGTTTGGTAGTCTCTTATGAAGCAAAACATATATTTACCATACAATATGGCAGTTATTATGATTCTACGTATTTAAGTTGGAAAATGAAAACATGTTCACACAAGTAACCATACACAAATTATAGAAGCTTTATTCATAATCTCTCCAAATTGGTGAAATCCAAAATGTCTTTTAACTATTGAAGAGATGATCAACCTGTAATACCTCTATATAATGAACCACTACCCCTCAATTATAATTAAGCTAATAATATACACAAAAACATGAATAAATCTCAAAAGTATTTTACTAAATGAAATAAACTAGACCATAAGACTACATTTTGAATAATTCTATTTATCTAGGAAATGCATAACTATAGAAAGTAAGAACAGATCAGAGTTTTCCAAGTGTTGGAGGTAAGGTCAAAGCTTGATTACAAAAGGGAAACACAGAGCATTGTTTGGGGTAATGGAGCAATTATGATTCCTGATTGTGGCTCTGGATGCACAATGATATGTACTGTCAAATCAATAGAACGCTACACCAGAAAAAGTTAAGGTTACTATTATAAATTTACAAATACATATATTTAAAAAATAAATACATGTATACACAAATCCAGTCAGGATTATAGAAAATCAAAGTCAAAGAGAAAGCTTAAATAAAGTTGTTACCAAATCACCCATAAAGGCTTTATGATTGTCAGTAAACTTTCCATAGCAACCATAGAAGCCAGAAAGCAGACAGAAGAATTTATATCTTCATAATACTAAGTGATTATAATTCATAACTTGTATATCTGCTTAAACAGTCATTTGATGGTATAGGGTTAAAAAAATAAGATTCCTCATTCATCTCTGAGAAAAAGGGGGGAAAAGTATTTAAATCAGAACTTGAAGGTAACATTCAAGTTAAAAGATAAAGATAACTCCCCCAAATCAACAGCAAAAATCATTCTTTTGTGGAAATTCATAAAAATTCCCATTAAATTCTAAACAGTAAAACAAAGAAACAAACAAAAGTCTTGCTTAGCTCTGTTTTTATTCAACATTTTGCTAGGTGTGCTAGAAAATGCAATAAGAAAAAGAAGGGAGCAATATGAATTTGTAAAGAATAAATATAATTGACTTTATTAAGGAAATATATCTCATACATAGCAAACAATGTTCATAGATAGATATTGGCCATTGTGACAGAGTTCACCAACATCTCTTGATTCAGTGGCAACATACAAAATCAATTGCATTTCTATACATTGCTATTAGCTAATTAACATATGTAATAAAAAATTCTTAATCACAATAAAACACAGTAATTTAAGCTACTCAGGAATATACAAAACCAGAGACGAGTCAGCTATTTGTGGGAAAACTTAAAATTATTATTAAAATGTATAAAATTGGAACTTAATAAATGAAGAATTATACCACATATATGGCAGGATAAATTTACTATGATGGAGATGTCAAATATTTCTCAAATTAATTTATAAAGTCAATGCAATTTCAATAAAAATATCAGCTTTTTCATGAGACTTGTAAAGCTAATCTGAAAATTAGTATTGAAGATTAAGGACCAAGTACAGCAAAGAATATTAAGGAAAAAAAGTTGGAAATATTTTCTCTAATAGATATCAAAACTTTTTTCAAACAATAGACATGACAGACCTCATATATAACAGTGGTCCCATAAGATTAGATACTCCTGGGGAGCTTATTAGTATTGTTAAAAAGCAATAGATAATTGAAATTGTATATATTGTTTGTTTGTTTGTTAAGATTTATGTAAATAGACCCTGAGGCACTGACAATGTGCCTGGATGTGGGCGGGGGGTCAGGTCCCTGGCTCCACGCCTCAGGTCTCCTGGCGGGCCCCACGGCACTGGTGGTATGCCTGAGATTGCTTCTAAAACATAGGAACTTCCTGTGGGAAGCAGTTCTTGAGCTCTGTTGTTGAGCTAAAATGCTGCTTTGCTGCTGTTTTCGTAGGGAAGATTTTTTGTGTAGCTCAGGTTTTAATGGTTGACTTCATAGGTACTTCCAGCTCTCCAGAGACCTGGTGCACCTGGGTTGTGTAGAAGTTCTGATCTGGGCCTGAATCTTTTCATCAAACTGCACCCCATGCAATTCTGCATTCCTAACCAGTCTCCAAGCAACTCCATCCAAAGGGCACAGCTGTGGCTTCTGCCTGTTCCTGCCCCCTATGCTCAGCAGTTCCAGCATTAACTTGGCCGTGGCCTGAAACACTCTGAGCAGTTTTTTCTTTCTCTCATCGTGGCTTCTCCCCCTTCAAGAACTCCGTAGGTCTCTCCTCCTCTTCCCCTGAGCTCCAGTGGCCCCAGCTTGGCCGATGTTACATTTTTATAGTTGTAAATTGGTTGATTTGTGGGAGAAAGTGATGCTGGGGACTGTCTATTCTGCCATCTTGACCAAACTTCCTATAGACATGATTTTTAATGCTGCTATTTCTCCTTGTACATATATATGCAAGATATTCAGTGTGTATGTGTGACTGTGTGTGTATAGAATTGTCCTATTCATGTATTATAATGTAGAATCCTGATATTTACTAGATATTACCATACTGTTATACAAAATGTCGTAATTATTTCATAATTTTTAAATTCCTAGAAATGGGGATGGGGGAAACAGGGTGGCAAATGTCAATCTGTATTTTGTATTTGTCTGCATAAGTGAGCTTGTCTTCTAGATTAAATGTTCTGGGAGTATTTTCATATGAAAGTATGTACATTTATAAATTATAAGATTTTGGATCATAATAGTACATTTTTATGACTGTCTATTTTAATTTTATAAAACATTACATCATTTGGCAGTGGCTGTTTTAATATATTTCATGATTTTTATAGAATGAAGAATGGAGTGTTGTGTATGTCTTTTTGTGTATCTCAATGGCTGTTTTTTTCCTGGGTTGAACTCTTCAGAAATATTTTATTGTAGAGAAAGTTTTAAGATGTTGGATTATAACAGTTAGCATTTATAGATTAAGATGGATAGTATTCTATTTTTGTAGAAGATATCTTAACTTTAAAGATATCTTGAACCCACAATAATGTTTTAATATCATTTTTTACTAGGATAATATTCTGAATTCTATTTAATATAGTTGATTCATAGATTTAGAAGCAAACACTTATCCCACACAGTAAAACCATGGGGCATTAAATCTAGAAGTTAATTATTATGTGTTGGCTAGAAATACAAGAAGCTCATTATGATAGGGAGGGCTTAAAGTTCATGTTCTGTAGGCAGTGGAACAGAAAAAAAGATATGAGAAGAAAAAATTAAATACACACACACACACACACACACACACACACACACACACACACACACACACATGCACATCCATCCATCCCTGCTTTTCTTCTGTGGAAAACGATAGCTTTAGTAAATACACTTTGAAAGCCTTATTTATCTAGGATACATTTGAAGCTAATCCATTGTTTCCTATTTTTAGAATTTTAAATAGGGGCTATCAATTGAATAAATGTAATGTATATATTATTACCAAGATAATACACCACCAAAAATATGATTATTGTACAACATGCTTAAAATAAATCTTTGTTACTGGCCTGATAATATCTACACAGTCATAGTACATTTGGAAAAGCTTGGGCCTAGAAATGATTCAGACATTACTCATTTTGTTTTGCAGTTTTGAGGTGGAAAATGAATATGAGAAGTGAAAGTGGTGCAATGACTCAGCTTAGAAACATGACAGCGAATTTTAAAGGATATTTTGCAAATATCACCTAAGCTAACCTGAAACTAACTGTATATTCTATTCAAATAGTAGAGCCATTTTAAAAGGCTATAGATGTGCATCCATGTTTATAGATAATGTACACACTTACTGAATAAATATGGAGATCTTTCCCCCAAATAGTAGATATTATAGTGTGAAATATCTAATCAATGGGTATATTGGATAGCAAACATTCACAAATTTATGAGTTTTTGTAAAGGACACAGAACATATCACTGTGTATGCAGTTGGTGATAAGTGAGTATATAAGATAAAATTTTTGTAGAACTTACATGCTAAGACAAAACGTAAGCCATTACCTTCAATATAATGTCACTGGTGTGAATGCTAGTTATCACCCAATATCTGTTCTTTTATTTTTTCAAATATTGTTTGAAACATGGTTGCCTAGAATAAGAAATGCATATACCAGTCTACTTTGCAGCCAGGTACAATCAGAAGAGTGTAATTAAACAATACACAAAAGCTTCTCATTTTACAGAAGACTAACATATTAGCTTTTTTTCTAGACTCTATCTATGATCTACATATGATTCCCAATTTGCTATTGTTGCTGTTGTCTTTTTTACCCCAGTCTGATAGGTCCTTGAATAAATTTGGAGGTCCTTGAGTAGGTGAAAGGTGAACAAGCACCAAGACTCTGAAGCAGAAAAGGACCTGAAATGTTCAAGAAGCAGCACAGAAATCAGTGTAATTGGAGCAGAATGAGCTGAAAGAGCATGATATAAAATGAGACTGGAGCACTGAAAAGTCCTTTTCAGACCATTGTTAAGGACTATTTCACCCTGACTGAGACAGAAAACCACTGAACACTGGAAGGCTCCAAGCAAAGGAGTGAATGGTTCTCAATTACTTTTTTTTTTCCTACAAAGAATATAGTTTGTTTGAGAACGATAATAGAATTTCTGGTTATCTGACTCATTTTTTAAAAATATTTTTAATAGTGGTAAAATACACATATCATAACAGTTACCCTCTTAATCACTTTTAAATGTCCTGTTCAGCAGTATTAAGTATATTCACATTGCTGTGCAACTAACCACTAGAATTTTTTCATCTTGCAAAACTGAAACTCTACACCCACCAAACAACAACTTCTTCTCATTCTCCCATCCCAACCTCGATCTCCTCATGCCTAGCACTGTAGTTTTTGTTTCTATGATTTTGACAACTCTGGTTACCTCATGTAAGTGGAATTACTTAGCTGAAAGAATATAATAAATACTATTCTTCATAAAATTTGCTCTGATTTATTTTATTTTATTCTTCTCCATTGTATATTATTTTAAAACAATTAAAAACTATTTGTTAACACACAAATGAATCTTCACCTGATATTATAAAAATACTGTTTAGTCTCTGGGAGAGATCAGTTCAGCATGGTACTTAAGGGGATCAATTCTGGAGGCAGATAGCCAGTATTTGAGTTTGGGCTTCTACACTTACAGGCTATGTGTCCTTCTGCAAGTTATACTTATTATTTAATTTGCTAATTATTTAAACTTGCTGTGTATCACTTTCCTCATATTTAAAGCAGGTATAATAATAGTACTTATCTCATAGAGTTTTAAGAGAATCAACTTAATTCACAAATGAAATCCTTTAGAACCCTGTTTGGTGCATAACAAAAGCATATGTAGTGGTTACTTTATCATTATCATGTGATACACAACATCAACAAAGTCAAGGACAAAATCATAAAATTATGTCCACTGATGCAGAAAAAGCATTTGACAAAATTTAACATCACTTCATGATAAAAAAAAACTCTCAGAAAATTAGGTATAGAAGGAAAGTATTTCAACACAATAAAAGCCAGATATGACAACCCAATCACAAATATCATCCTGAATGGGAAAAGGCTGAGAGCATTTCCCTTAAGAACAGGAATAAGACAAGGAAGTCTACTCTCATCACTCCTATTTAACACAGTATTGGAGGTACTAGCCAGATCAATCAGGCAAGAGAAAGAGAAATAAAGAGCATCCAGATTAGAAAAGACAAAGTCAAACTGTCCCTGTTTGCGGGTTACATGATCCTATATACGGTAAACCTAAAGACTATTAAAAAACTCTGAGAACTGATTAACAATTTCAGTAACATTGCAGGATATAAAATCAAGACCCCCAAATCAGTAGCATTTTTATTCCCTAATAATGAACTAGCAGAAAAAGAAATCAAGAAAGTAAGCCAGTTAACAATAGTCACCAAAAAAATAAAATACCTGGGAAACAATTAAACCAAGGAGGTGAAAGATCTCTAGAAACAGAACTACTGAAAGGAATTAAATCACTCCTGAAAGAAATTAAAGGAGACACAAAAGGGTGGGAAGACATTCCATGCTCTTGAATTGGAAGAATCAACATTGTGAAAATGACCATACTATCCAAAGTGATCTACAGATTCAAAGCAATCCCCATCAAAATACAAATAGCATTCTTCACAGAATACCAAAAAAAAAAAAAAAAACAATTCTAATATTCATATGGAAATACAAAAGAGCCTAATAGCCAAAGCAATATTTAACAAATAAATAAATAAATAGATAAAGCCAGAGGCATAACACTGTCTTACTCCAAATTATAATACAAAGCTACAGTAACCAAAACAGCATGGTACTGGCATAAAAATAGACACTTGGACCAGTGAAACAGAATAGAGAACCCAGAAATCAACCCACATGCTTATATCCAACTGATCTTTGACAAAGACAGCAAGAATGCAAACTAAGGAAAAGACTTCCTCTTCAATAAATGGTACTGGAAAACTGAACATCCACATGCAGAATGAAATTTGACCTGCACCTCTCACCATAAACCAAAGTCAACCCAAAATGGGTTAAAGACTCAAGTATAAGACCTGAAAGTATAAAACTATGAAAGGAAAACATAGGGGAAACACTTCACAAAGTAGGACTTGGCAAAGAATTTATGAACAGGGCCCCCAAAGCACAAGCATCAACAGAAAAACTAAATAAACAGAATACCAAAATAAAAAACTTCTGCACAGCAAAGGAAACAATCAACAGAGTGAAAAGAAACTACAGATTAATAGAAAATATTTGTAAACTATACATCTGACAAGGTATTAATATCCAGTATATACAAAGAAATCAAACAACTACACATTAAAAAACAAATAACCCAATTAAAAAATGGGCAAAGTAACTTAACAGATAATTTTCAAAGGAAGACGTACAAATGGCCAACAGGTACTTAAATAAATGCTCAATATTACTAATCATTAGGGAAATGCAAATTAAATCCACAGTGAGATATCATCTCACCCCAATTAGACTGGCTATAATCAAAAAAGACTGAGAAGAAATGATGATGAGAATGCAGAGAAAGGGGAACTCGTCTACGCTGTTTGGA
Source organism: Cynocephalus volans (assembly GCF_027409185.1). Lineage (NCBI taxonomy): Eukaryota > Metazoa > Chordata > Mammalia > Dermoptera > Cynocephalidae > Cynocephalus > Cynocephalus volans. The sequence continues at coordinate 151,984,571 of NC_084464.1, read as the reverse complement.
GCATAAATTAGTACAACCAGTATGGAAAGCAGTATGGAGGTTTCTCAAACAACTAGAGATAATTCTACATATGATCCAGCAGTCCCACTTCTAGGTATATACTCAAAAGTATGGAAATCATCAAGTCAAAGGGATACATTCACTCCCATGTTCATCACAGTTCTATTTACAATAGCCAGGATATGGAACCTGAATGTCCATCAATGGATGACTGGATAAGGAAAATGTAATATAAGTCCACAATGGAGCACTACTCAGCCATAACAAAGAACGAAATTCTATCATCCACAGCAACATGGATGGGCTTAGAGAAAATTATGTTAAGTGAAATAAGCCAGGCACAGAGGGGAAAATATCACATGTCCTCACTCATAAGTGGGAGCTGAGAGAGAAAGAAGGAAGGAAGGAAAGACCGCAGTGGTGTGTTGGACTCACAAAGGGAGAGAACAGACCTAGGGTTGCCTGGAGTGAAAGGAGGTAGGGAGAGCAGTGTTAGGTGAGGGACATGGGGAATAATTGCAATTTGAGGTGGTAGGATCTGATCATCACATCTTGGGCACAGGTGATGGCAGTCAGCTCTATGCCCCATGAATATGTATAACCAATAAAAAGAAATGGTAATAGCAACCCAAATATCCCTGTTTGTCTCATGCATCTTTATTGAAATTGTTTATCAGCTCTAAGAATTTTATTTTGTAGAGTCTTCAGGTTTTTGTATATATAAGATCATGTTATCTGCAAACAGAGATGGTTTGACTTACTCTTTTCCAATCTGAATGCCCTTTATTTCTTTCTCTTGCCTGATTTCTCTGGCTAGTACTTCCTATGCCACATTAAATAGAGGGGGTGAGAGTGGACATCATTTTCTTGTTCCTGTTCTTAGTGAAAAGCTTTTGGTATTTTCCCATTCGGGATGATATTGGCCATTGTATATGCCTTTTATTGTGTTGAGATGATCCTCTGTATTGAAAAACCTAAAGACTGCAAGAAAAGTCTTAGAGCTGTTAAATGATTTCAGTACATTTGCAGGATACAAAATCAATGCTCAAAAATCAGTAGTGTGTTTATAATTCAGTAACAAACTTGTAGAAAAAGAAGTCAAGAAAGCAAGCCCATTTACTATATTAACCCCCAAAATAAAATCCCTGTGAATCAATTTAACCAAGGAGGTGAAATATCTCTACAATGAGAACTACAACTTACTGCTGAAAAAAATTAAAAGGGATACAAAACAATGGAAAGACATTACATGCTCTTGGATTGGAAGAATTAATATTGTGAAAATGCCCATACTATCCAAACCGATCTACAGATTCAATGCAATCTCCATCAAAATACCTATGCCATTTCTCATAGAAATAGAAGAAACAATCCTAACAGTCATATGGCACAACAAAAGGCCCTGAAGAGCCAAAGCAATCTTGAGCAAAAAGTAAAGCTGGAGGCATAACATTACATGCTTCAAACTATAATACAAAGCTATAGTAACCAATACAGCATGGTACCAATTAAAAAAATAGGTATATAGACAAATAGAACAGAATAGAGAACCCAGAAATCTACCCACATACTTATAGCCTACTGTTCTTTGACAAAGGCACCAAGAACTTACATTGGGGGAAAGATTGCTTCTTCAATAAATGATGCTGGGAAAACTGGACATCCATACATAAAAGAATGAAACTATACTATGACCTCTTGTCATATATCAAAATCAACTCAAAATGGATTAAATACTTAAATATAAGATCTGAAATGGTAAAGCTCCTAAAAGAAAACACAGGGGATACTCTTCAGGAAGTAGGACTGTGCAAAGACTTTATTAATAAGACCCCAAAAGCACAAGCAACAAAACAAAAGAATAAACAAATGGCAATATATCAAACTAAAAAGCTTCTGCACAGCAAAGGAAACAATCAACAGAGTGAAAAGACAATCTACAGAATAAGAGAAAATATTTGCAAACTATACACCTGAGAAGGTATTAATTGGGTTATTTGCTTTTTTATTGTGTAGTTGTTTGAGTTCCCTGTAGGAACCGAATAGGCATTTCTCAAAGGAAGATATACAAGTGGTTGATAGACACATGAAAAAATGGGCAAAGGAACTGAATAGGCATTTCTCAAAGGAAGATATGCAAATGGCTGATAAACAAATGAAAAAATGCTCAACATCACAATGCGTCAGGGAAGTGCAAATCAAAACTGTATTGACATATCATATCACCCCATTTACACTGGCTATTGTCAAAAAGACAGCAAAAAACAAATGCTGGTGCAGATGCAGAGAAAGGGAAACACTCCTACACTGTTGGTAGGACTGTAAACTAGTACAGCCATTATGAGTTTCCTCAAACAACTACAGAGAGAACTGCCATATGATCCAACAATCCAACCACTCGGTAAAAACTCAAAGGAATAAAAATCATGTTGAAGGAATATGTGCACTCTCATGTTTATCACACTCTATTTACAAGAGCCAAGACTAGGAACTAACTTAAATGTCCATCGATGGATTACTGAATAGGGAAAACTTGGTATATATTCTCAATGGAATACTACCCTGCCATAAAAAAGAATAAAATTCTGCCATTTGCAGCAACACGGATGAAGTTACAGAAAATTATGTTAAGTGAAATAAGACAGGCACAGAAAGAGAAATACCATGTCATCACTTGTGAGAACTAAACATAAATAAATTAATTAAATAAATAAAATAAGCCAGGCACAGAAAAAGAAATACCACATCATCACTCATAAGTGAGAACTAAAAATAAATATATAAAAATGTTAAAAAAAATAAGATAAAGAAACACAATGATCAAAATAACATGTTGAACTTTCAAAAGGAGAGAATAGTACTGGGATTTCAGAGGCAGGGTGAGGAGGTTAGCAAGGGGTTGGTGGAGAGCCATGGGAAGTGATTGCGTAGTGTCATGTGGCATGGACTAATTGTCCTGATGTGAACGTCACATATTGTACAGTTATTGCTATTCAGTGTGGTACTCCACAGAAACACACAGTTAATTACATTTCAAAAATAATTAATTTTTTTAAAAGTATTAATGTTGGAGTGGGCAGGACTGAAGTCACGTTGGGACATAAAATTTCACAGACTGTAGGCAAATTTTAAAAGGACACAATTTTTTTTCTTGGCATGAATTTCTCTGAGTTTCCTCTTTCCCCATGGTTATTTGATATTTTGAGCTTTGGTTATGGGCAATATGACATTATTTACATAAACGTGAAGTTGTTTTCCAGCAAGCCTGAAGCTGCAGACTGACAACAAGGCACGTACTATCCAGTAGGAACCTGAGAAAAGTATAGGAGCAGAAACCAGATGGAGTCTTGGCTCCTTGCAAGGAGATCCCTACCTCCTGCTTTTCATGTTCCAAGTTCCATTCCCTCACCCCTCTCTTAAAAAACCCCTAGTAAATCTGAGTCTTTGAGATGGCTTTAGTGTGGCCATTGTCCTTCAGGTTTACTGGAGAGATGGTTTAGCCTAACATCTCTCCTCAGGTCACTGGTAGTCCTGAATAAAAGCTGACTTCCATTTTCACCAACATTTGACTTTTGAGTGGTTTGCTTTTGAAAGGGGGCAGGCAGGCAGACCTGTGCACCTGGTAAAAACTTTGGTGAGCCAAGCCAGGTGCTGAATGCCCTGGGGTATCAAAATTTGGGGAGCCTCAGCCAGGAGCTGAGTATACCTTGTAACATTAATGAATAGGCAATTCTATTGAAATTCTTTGTCCTACAATTTGGCAAACACACCTACAAACACTTTTAGCATTTATTTAGTAACAGAATAATTTTAACTTGCTCTCACAATTGTTATTGAATTTCTATTTGCTTAATATGTCGCATGTCACAATGACTATTTTCTGTTTCTTATGCAAAAGCTCTAACAATGAACAATAAAAACACTAATCAGTTTTTTTATGCTCTCGTTTCTCTTCAGATCGTATAAATCTTTCGCCTTTTAAAAACACTAATCAGTTTTATAAGATACCGTTATGTTTCAGTCACTGTGCTGTTTATTCGGAGTAAGGGAGGAGCTGGTAAATAGCACAGAATAGCTGGAAAAGTAATGAGAGTTGTGATGGTCTTTTGATACGTCAACTTGGTTAAAGTACAGTCTCCAGTTTTTCAAATGCTAATCTAGGTCATTGAGGTGATGGCATTTTGTAGATGGGATTCAAATCCGTAATCAATTAATTTTAAGTAAGGGACTTTATACTAGGTAAACTGTGGGGAAAATATGAGTAAAATAGTCATGGACCCTTGGATTTTCAGAGTCTTGCCAGCATCTGAGGTGGGCATGAGCGTGCACACAGGTGTTCCTTGTTATTATCTAAGGTGATTGTGCATGTGCATCCGGGTTTTTTGTTTTGTTTTGTTTTGTTTTGGATTCTGGACTTGAGTAAAAAGGACTAACGGCACAGATGCACGAAGGAAGCTTCGAGAAGACGCTCTGGGAAGCCATATTAGGTTGAGTGGTCCTAGCTCTGAATAAAGCCTATTATTTCTTCACCCAAGGCTCCCAGGACCTTTTCCGCTTATCTGGATTGTAGACTTGTTTGTGAAGGGTTTGTGACCCAGTCTGGACAATGGGCTCCAGGGGTCTGTGAGCCCTAGGCCTAGCTCTACATAAACAATTCTAGATAATCTGGATAGGCCTGATTCAATAGTTGAAAGTCTTCAAGAACAGAGTTGAGGCTTCCTTGATGAAGAAGCGACTCTGCCCCTGAAGAGGAGCTTTGAGTGCTAGCAGCTGTGCCCGACGCCTTGTTTTATGTTTCAGACATGCCTTCCAGCCCGCACGATTGCGTAAACCAGTTCCTTTAAATAAATCTCTTCACACACACACACACACACACACACACATATAAATATAAATATATTTGTGTGTGTGTGAGTGTGTGTGTGTGTGTGTGTGTGTGTGTGTATATATATATATATATTTTTCCTGTTGGTTCTCCCTTTCTGACTGGACCTTAAATGATACAGGGTTAGTTTTTCCTTGCCTTGCCAAATTTTGAAGTTACAATTATCAAAATGATGTGATACCAGTACAAGAATCAATACATAGATCAAGGCAGGAGAGGAAATTACATATAAACGCAAGACATGAAAAAGTCGAATTCTAAATCAGTGAAATTTGTAAGGAAATATAACAAAATACTATTTTCTATATGTGGAAAATATTTTTTAAATGCTATAAAATAGCATAATCATATAAAAGGAAAAGAAAAAAAGAATGGCAATAGGAATAAGGTTCTCCACTTTATTATTTTTACTGTTTAAAAAATTTAGTAGTAGAAAATTTTATTCACAGAAATTTTTATAAAAAACGGACCAAGAATAATAAATAAAGTTCAGCTATTTTTGTTGAAAGCGCATTTGTCATCACTCAAAACCCAACATCTCCATACGTGGTTGCTAAAAAGATACTGGTGAACTCTTATCTTCATCGTGGAGAGTTTTACAGACAACAGAAAGCACCTGTACGCTGATAAAACCATGTTGCTTGCCCTTCCATCTGCACTTTCACCAGTTATTTATATTTTGCCAAAAATTTTTTACTTTGATGAAAAAGGTTGAGATATTCATTTGGCTTCTTTCATTCCCCTTATTCCATTTATGTGATTTAAGTTGAACACTCATCTTGTATTAAGCTCAGATCTCTGACTCTTTTCAGTTAATAAACATACTCTCCTCTTCCTTTGGGTCAGTAAATAAAACTGTTTTAAATCTTTTCTTGACAAAAAATTTATAAACAGTAGTTGCCTATAGGAGCAAAAATAAATCTGGCTGAGAACTGTTAATAAGATTAGTTTTTTGTTTGTTTGTTTGTTTGTTTTCGGTCTTTTTCGTGACTGGCACTCAGCCAGTGAGCGCACCGGCCATCCCTATATAGGATCCGAACCCACGGTGGGAGCGTCGCTGCGCTCCCAGCACCACAGTCTCCCAAGTGCGCCACTGGCTCGGCCCAATAAGATTAGTTTTACCAACTACAAATTAGTTGCCTGACCCAAATATTAGTAATTTAACAATATTATAGAAAATATAGTGTATGGTTTTATACAAAGATCATTCTGAATAATTATGTGATTTGTTTTAATTTGAATACATAATTCAGACAGTTAATGATTAAACTCATGTAAACTGACAATTCAGAATCAGCAGTGTGATAATGTTAAGATGAATTGTTCAATATTAAGTTTTCATTAATAAAAAGAATATAAGTACACACTTAAAGTTTCATAAAATATTTTTATACTTGATAATTATAAATATTAAATATAATAATTAAATGTTACATGCACTTAATTTTTAAAATGTAATTTCTCGTCAGAAATTTCCTTTAATTAGTGACATGTATTCTCTAAAGAGAAGTATGAGGCTTCCTTAGGCTTCCCATAAACATGTGCTTCCATAAGGCATGTCTTTACATCCCATCCCTTAAAATGTTGCTTATTTAAGAATGTCTTTTCTTGCAAATTGTTTTAATTCATATTCAAATAGTTTGAATTAATAAATCAGACTTAACTACCTAACAATTTTTGAAAATTTTCCTTGTTAAACTCGATCACTAAAAAAGTTGTTGTCAAGGTTACCAATGACCTACTTTCTGTTGCTGGATAAAAAATAAACAAGATAATTCAGCACTTAAGTTTATTTCACTTCTCAGCAGCAATTAACCTTGGCGGTGGTTCCTTTTACTTCTCTTTAATTACAAAATTATTGCATCAAAAGTGAAAAGCATTCAAATAAAGTAGAATTGTCTGAACTATCTATCGTGAGGTACCATCTGATTCCACCCACTCTGCAGAGACAACTACAGTAAGCAATCCGATATATGGAAATCCGATATAAGCACCTCAGACATGTGTTCATGCAAATCCAAATGCACCAAGCCAATAGAAATGTTAAAAATGTTTCAAATCAGTTAATGAGCATATAGCCATTATCAAAATGTAAGAGAACTAAAGGGAAATTATCTTAATGGACAAGGTAGTTTAGTGATGATCTCTGAAATAAGATTCCACGTTCAACTTTCATTTTTGGCTCATTGATGCTTTAATCAGCTACTCCAACATCTGGCACCTCAGCTCCTGACAAAAAGTAAATGTATGATGAAGACAGGAACCTTCTGGTACCACAGAAAGAAGTCACCAAATTCCTGTAGGCATTCTGCTGTGATGACCCCACAGAGTATAGCAGAATAAATCCTGCCATATAGGTAAGAGCAAATGAAGAATCAACAAATGTTTGAAAAAAGCAGCATCATAAAAGAAAAATAAAAAACATCACATGGAAGAATTTACACACAAAAGTTATTAAAATGGAAACTGGCATTAAAATACATGTATTTAATATTCTCAGAAATATACTTGCAGAGTACATAAGAAAATCACACAGGCAAATAAATAACACAGGACAAATAAAAGAAAAGAAAGGCAGAAAAATCAAGAGACAAAAAATATATAGAAACTGTAAATATATATTTAATGAAGATTTCTACAAGAGAAAACAGAAGAAACAGATACAAAATAATGAAATAAATAATAGAATATTCTGATGAAGTGCACACTTATGCTTTTTTTTATGGCCCATGCTTTCTGTGTTCTATGCAAAAAAACCTTGACCTAATTCAATATCATGAAGATTTCTTTCTATGCTTCTTTATAGAAGTTTTATGGTTTTAGCTTTCATATTGGTTCTTTGATCCATTTTAAGTTAATTTTTATGGATGTGTGGTAAAGATTATGTTTTGTATTTTGCCAGTGTATGCCCAATTCTTCCAGCATGATTTGTTGACAAGGCTATCTTTTTCCTATTGAATTAACTTGACATATGCATCAGAAAATTAGTTGGCCATGTATGTATGAGTCTATTTCTGGGCTTTGTTTTCTTCCATTGCCCTATATGTCTGTTCTTATGCCAGTAACAGATTGTCTTGATTACAACAGAAAACTATTTTTATTTTCATGATTCTGATTATTTTCCACATTTTTCCATATGCTCAATGGCTCTTTATATTTCCTTCTTATTTTTTTAAAATTATTTTGGATTGTTAATGCTTTTCTCCTTAATGTGTAAGAAGTTCTTTATCCTTTTGTCAATATTTCCCATGTTTGCAATTGCATTTCGTTTTGTTTCTGGTCTTTTACTGTTAATTTTGAAGATTTAGAATCATTATCTGTTTTTTCCTTTGTGATTTTTTTTCTCCATTGCTGTTTATTTACATAGTTCTTCCCAACCACTAACTTGTTCATTGGGCATTTACATTTTTCTAGATAAATATTTCTAATCAAATATTTTTTATTTTTCTACTTTATGTTTCATTCTCTATTTTTAATTTTTCAGCCAATCTCATTTGCATATAGCCTCAGACTGGCCCATCAAAGTTCTTTATTGAGAATTTTACAAATCGAACTATAAAATTATCTCTTTTTCCCCTTGGACCCCCAGTGCTATAGAGTTGTGATCCTAGAGGGGGAAATAGTTTTTTTGTACCACATGGCAAAAATCTATTAAAGAAGGATGTCAGCACACAAACAGAAGAAAGCTCTGATTGTCATAGTCCTGTAGCTCTGAATGCAGATTACAGCTTGTAATTATATACATATATGTCTAGGAGTGTCTCTATAAAAATGTATTTATCTTTCCTTCTAAATTGCAATGTCCACAAAGTCAAGGAACATGTCTATTTTATTCTCTGTATAGGCCTAGAACAGAAATGCTATACACAAATTTTTTTTTTTCACAGATACTTATTGAACGGAAAAAAATAAATGTCTGCAATTTGAGTACATGAACCAATACCTTCCCTCTGTTTAGCATTGTTTAAGTTGTGTTTTAGCCACTTGCAACTATAGCTTGCTTGTTTGTTTCTCTTCTTTTTTTGCTATTATTTGGTATAAATACAATGATTGTTTTTGGGTTTGTTGTTTTAGCTTACCAATTCTCAAATGAAGAGAGCTCAATCTCACCATGGAATGTTTCAGGAGACAGTGCATGTAACATTCATATCTGTACATTTTGAGGAGTACTCAGAGACATGGCTTACTTTCTGGCATCTAGGTAGGTCTACCTATTGTGATTCTACTGGAGTGAAAGAAATCTACCTCGGTCTCTAATGCATGACTTTCTACCTGAACCAGTGGAATTCATGAAAAACAGTAATTTCCATAGGTGTTGTTTTCAAGGTTCTTTGCTATGTCCCACTTCAGCAAGTACTTTTTATTTTTGGACTATATTTTCTAAAATACAAAGCCATATGTCATCATTTATTTCTTCCTTGTCCCCTTTCTTGCCTTTTTGTGTTCGGGTAGTTTTAGACTACAAGTCAATGTTAAAGGACAAAGACACATGGAAAGAGTGCTCATTAAGTACCAGTGTAATCAGAACATCTACCATGATTCTCAGAGCCACGGCATGGTGAACGAGTTAAGCTAATGTGGACCATTGTCAGGAAGTTCTGGTTACTGACTTTCAGTCAGGTCAGGAGGTCTTTCAGTGTCAGAAATCATTTCTGGCTGCATTTTGCCCAGCTCCCCATACTATAAAATATTCTAGGCATATCATGGAAGGCAGAGAGAAAACAACTTCATGTGGAAGGTGCCTAATGACTAGGATATTCAGTGCCTAATTACTAGGACATCATGATAGAGGTAAGAGACTGGAGTCAAGAAGGGGAAAAGAAACAATATTCCCAAAGGAGAAAATATCCATGCTGGAAAATCATAGGATAAAAGAGCCCAACTGCTGTGTCATTCTATCTGTGAGAGTCATGGGAGACTGCCCATGTGTATATCTCTGAGGGATATACACATTATTATTATTATTATTATTATTATATTTGGTGCTTCTACTTAAAATTCCTCTAAATTTTCTAGAACTTAATCCTGCAATGTATTATTTTCTATTCCATCTTTGTTTTAAATGCAAAAGTGTTAATGTGAGGGTTTTGAAGGAAATGTGATTTATAAATCCTATAAATATTCATATTATTCACAGTCCAAGAAACTACATGATATTGCTTTGAGATGATTAAATACTTACCATCATTAAATGCTCTAAAAAGTAAACTTCATGGAATTAAAGCTCTTGCATTAGATGGTAAAATGACATAATAATAGTTAAGCTTCCTGTGCTCAAAACAGTAAGTCATTAGTAGGTATATTAAATAAAATGACCACACACCACTCTTGACATAAATTTATAATTGCATTAAAATTTTGGCCTTGGATTTCTACAATAAGAACTTACAGAATTTATTGGTTCCTGGAAAGTAAGAGCTTATATAACATAATCGGTTTTTATTTTAACATGTACATTTCCAGGACAATCAAGAAAAAATGGTTTTATTTAAATTATGATTTTTGTGCTTACTATATCATTTTAAGCTTTATTTAGAAATTCTCCCCTTTCTCATGGGTTTAATAAAAAACTGGTATAGCCTGTCTTTTTCACTAAAAAATATCTTTTTATATTTTTAAAAAATATTGACTTTTAAGAATTTAAGCACAAAGAAAGATTCTGCTTCTTTCTCAGGGTTGACTCTGACTCCATCCCTTTCTTTCATGGAAGACATGGAAAGTGGAGTTGTATTCTCTTTACTCGCACTCTCATTCAACATTCAGAAAATCAGAATTCCTTGAATGACTACACAGTAGGATTGGAGGGTTGCATTAGTTTTGTTATTTATCCTGCCTAATGTGTCAACAAATGATAATAATACCTTGCCGTAAAGGTTATTAAGATGGCAATTACTATCGCTCACCTCTCAGTCCACTGATATCTGACTTTCACTTCATTTCACTGCAGATGAGCTCGCATAATGATCTCAAATATTTTACAATTAAAAAGATCTAACAATATCCTCTTAATCTTTCTCCTTTGTGCATCTATAACATTTGACACATATTAACAAGAAGGTTCACCATTTACAATAAGTAGCATGGATTAAAAATTTCAGTCATCTCTCTTTGAGAAGGTCCCTGTAATAGTAGGACTTAAGTCTCCAGAATTAAACAAGATTGCTTATATCTCCATATTCTCTGCTTGTGTCCTATTGTTTTGTTATCCCCTACTTGCTCATAATGTGACTGTTGCTTGTGACTTTCATTCCGGTGTATGGATTCCGATATTTAGGCAGTATTTTTTGGTGCCTGTTGTTGTTACACTTCCTGCATGCCGTTGACACAAATGTGTCCATCTCCTCTAGCCAATCTCATTGAATGACTTTATAGTTCACTTTAAATGGCTCCTAGATCTAGATCTCTGGCCACCACTTCTCCTTTATACATTCTAAATGTGTTTTTCTTACTGTCTGCAATTTGTTTCATCCTGAAGGGGTTAACAGTCTTTTCAATGTGAAGTCAAAAATTAAAGGTATTTCTTTCATGCATTTATCACTCATTCTATTTTGTGGCTTTGACCAAGTTAATTAAACCTTTTCACCAGATTTTCTCATCTCCAATTATTTAATTTAAGGAAACATAAATATGCACACAATCCAGCCATTTTTAAAGGTCCATTCATAAATATCTCCCTCAGACTCACTTGTCCCCAGCCTTCCATTCTTGTTTGTTTCAGGTCAGTTTCCTGGAATAGAAAGCAGGAAAGGGAAGAGTTAAGAACAGCTATAGAGTGGAAAATTGAAGATATTTACATTTTTTTCTTGGCCAAGACTTTGAGTTTAATATTTTTTTTTATTATACCTCATTTTAAATTGAAAAACATAACACAACTAAAACAGAATCTTGATTTGAAGTTTGAAGGTTCCATCTGGAATAGAGCTCTCATAAAACAGTGTTATGTTCCATTTTGTTAAGCACACATTTTTTCCAGCTTATATGCGATAAGGACTAAGAAAATGGAATAGATAAGGACTGAGAAAATGGAATATATAAGATATGGAAATACTGATAACCTGTTCTCAAAAGATTTACAGTAATGGGTACAGGGGATATAACAGTTTTTCTGAAAGAAATGACTTCTAAAGAGTCAAAGAAACTTCAGGAAATAAAAATCGCTTTTATTGCTTAAGCCAAATGGGAAACTCACTAACATACCTATTCATTTATTTAAAAACAATATTTGTTAAATAACCACTGTGTTTCAGGAAGATAGAACATCTGTAACTAACAAACTAGCACAAATTTTAGGAAAAACATAATTAAATTTTTTACGAATAGGCTAGTATTAAGAACTCCTGTGCCGAGTGTTAGATTCTCCCCACCCACTTAACCTCATGCTCTGTATTTGGGACACAAGGGACATTATGGGCCAAAATGACCAGAAACTAGGAGTTTTCTCCCTTGTTAGCAGGTCCACACAGAGAACTAAACATCACGTATTTTACTAGGAGGAAGCTGATTATCAATTCATCCTCAGCTTATGACCTGAAAAGGAAAAATTCAATAGCAGTGATTAGAACAGTAGGGTGCACTGACCATAATTTGTTTTGAAAAACAGAAGAATGTGTTAGAGACAAAATAGTTTGTGCTCACAGGCCAAATTAAGGGAAAATGGAAATGAGATATAAGTTCAAAACTTGGAATGATGTATTAAGAAAAGGAAAACATAAATGTATCATTAAAAAGAAAAGCTACAATAGAGGGTTTAACACTCATTAAGAGCAAAAAAAAAAAAGACAAATTGGGCTATAGAAAACTGAATCATTGATGTGGAGAAAATACATAAGAAACCCACTTAAAATGCAGATTAAAATGTGACCAATGAGACAAAAGATAACAAGAAAGAAAGAGAAAAATATTCCACAGAAATCCATTTGAGTTTCCTTAACGAAAAAGCAGAAGTAGTGGTTTAGAAATAATATTCAAAAACTTAATAGAAGAGCATTTTCCTGAGTTGGAGAAAAATCAGGAACTACAAAACGAAAGACCATATTATGCATTTTGAGTTGATTTTAGTATATGGTGAGAGGTGCATATCTAGTTTCATTCTTCTGCATATGGATATCCAGTTTTCCCAGCACCACTTGTTGACGAGGCAGTCTTTTCCCCAATGTAGATTTTTGTTGCCTTTGTCCCATATCAGATGGCTGTAAGCCTGAGGGGTGATTTCTGGGTTCTCAGCTCTGCTCCACTGGTCTGAATGTCTGTTTTTATGCCAGTACCATGCTGTTTTGGTTACAATAGCTTTGTAGTATAATTTGAAGTCAGGTAGTGTTATGCCTCCAGCTTTATTTATTTATTTTTTTTGCTCAGGATTGCTTTGGCTATTAGGGTCTTTTATTGTTCCATATGAAAGTTAAGATTGTTTTTTACATTTCTGTGAAGAGTGTCATTGGTATTTTAATGGGGATTGCACTGAATCTGTAGATCGTTTGGGATAGTATAGACATTTTCACAATGTGAATTCTTCCAATCCAAGAGCATGGACTATCTTTCCATCTTTTTGTGTCTTCTTTAATTTCCTTCAGTAGTGGTTTGTAGTTCTCATTGTAGAGATCTTTCACTTCCTTGGTTAAAATTATCCCTAGGTATTTTATGTTTTTCATGACAATTGTAAATGGGCTTTCTTTATTTTTCTTTCTGTTAGGTCATTATTTGAGTATATAATAATGCAACTGATTTGGGGGCATTTATTTGTATCCTGCAACATTACTGAAGTTTTTAACCAGCTCTAGAAGTTTTTTGATATATAAGTTTTTCTATATATAGTATCATGTCACCTGGAAACAGAGACAGTTTGACTTCATGGCGAAACACTACAGGAACTAGGTCTGGGCACAGACTTTATGACCATGAGCCAGAAAGCACAAGCAGCAAAAGAAAAAAATAATAAACAAATGGGATGATATCAAACTAAAAAGCTTCTGTACAGCAAAGGAAACAAGAGTGAAATGACAACCTACAGAATGGGAGAAAATTTTTGTTAGCTACGCATCTGACAAGAGATTACTATCCATTATGTACAAGGAACTCAAGCAATTACACAGTAAAAAAACCAAATAACTCAATTAAAAAATGTGCAAGGAACTGAATAAACATTTTTCAAAGGAAGACATACAAATGGCCAACAGGTACATGAAAACATGTTGAACATCACTAGTCACCAGGGAAATGTAAATTAAAACTACGTTGAGATACCACCTCACCCCAGTTAGACTGGCTATAATCAAAAAGACGATGAATAACATGCTTGCGAAGGTGTGGAGAGAAGGGAACGCTCCTGTATGGTTGGCAGGACTGTAAATTAATACAACCACTATGGAAAACGGTATGCAGTTTTCTCAAACAACTACAGATAGATCTTCCATACGATCCAGCAATCCTACTTCCGGATATATACCCAGAGGAATGGAAATCATCATGTTGAAGGGATACCTGAAGTCCCATGTTCATCACAGCTCTGTTTACAATAGCCAAGTTATGGAACCAACCTAAGTGTCCATCAGTGGATGATTGGATATGGAAACTGTGGTATATATACACCATGGAATACCACTCTGCCGTAAAAGAGAATTCTCCCATTTGCAACAACATGGATAACCTGGAGAAACTTATGCTGAGTGAAATAAGCAAAGCACAGAGGGATAAATACTGCATGTCCTCACTCATAATTGGGAGCTAAGAGAGAGAGAAGGAAGGACAGACAGACCACAGTGGTGCATTGGACTTGCAGAGGGAGAGAACATACCTTGGGATACCAAGTGGAGGGGAGGGGAAAGTGGAAGGGGAACGGAGGTTGGGGATAATTGGGTGGGGAACATGGGGTACAAACGCAACTTGTGGTAATGGGCATGCTGCCAGTATGGATCTGACCTTCACATCTTGGGCACAAGGGGCGACAATCAGCTTTGTATCTCATGAATATTCATAACCAATAAAAAAAGAAAGACCTTATTATAAAGCTAGAAAACTAAAATAATCAAAACTTCTGTTGTAGACTATAGCTAACAGCTATTGCTTCAAAATATGCAGCCTCCAAATCCCAGTGGCACAAGAATTTTTAGATATAAGAACAGCAGTAAGATTTTTTTTTCTCATGTATCTGCAGATGCACTAGTGCAGCTCTGTGATCTCACTGGCTTCACTCGCATATTTGGGAGTTAGCTGGGAGCTAGCTGACATCAGCTAGGCTTAGCAGGGTATCTCTGTGTCACCATATAGGCCTAGCTTTCTCAGGTCTGCTCCACATCTTGTCCTGAGAGCCAGGCTGCATGGCAGTAGCCTCCTGGGATAGCCCTCCTCTCAGCTATAGCAAGACACAAAGGGAAGTCCAAGCACACAAGCAGATTTCAAGGCACAGCTTGCATCCCACTTGCTAATGTTGCACCCACGTGGCTGGACTACTTCAGGGATATTTTGTACACAAATCAGGTCTATCTAGTGAAACCAACAAGAGCTGTTATTTCTCATAGGAACTCTAGTTTTTAAAAATCAAGTCTTAATAGTAGCTAGAAGGAAAAGCCTATGTTCTTTGTGGTGATGAAAAACATGCATTCATGTTTTCATGTAAATAGGTAATAACTCTATCAAGTTAATATTTATGTATTTTCTTTATAATCCTATTTCTAAGTCAAATGTAATCTATAAATTATTTGCAAAGCATATAGTTTGCATTATATCCTTCCTGAACGGGGGGGGGAAACCTTAGTTCTGTTGTCTTTTTTCTTTATATTATCTCTCCTTTGCCTAGTGATTCATTTATTTCTAAATACAAAAGTATGCATTTTTACTTTAGTTAGATTTAGAATTATATTACCTCTATTACTCACCATTCATCTCTAGAAGATAGGCAATTTTTGTTAAACCACTCCCAAAATAATAAGCCTTAAGGCTTCTTTCACAGAATCTAAAGAGAGCTGGCCTGCTAATGACAAACCACTTATGTAACAATTTTTGGATCCCTTATGAGAGTCTCGAATAAATCAAATTCAATAGCATTACAAAATGAAAAGTGCTATCGCAAAAAAGTACGTTAAGAATTCCAATTGTGAAGTGTGTGTGTGTGTGTGTGTGTGTGTGTGTGTGTGTGTGTGTGTGTGTGTGTATGTATGAGAGTGTGTGAGTACTGCATTTGCTTACGATAATTATTAGGAATGGGTGAATAATTTTACATCTTTTAAAAAGTAGTAATTTATAGGAAGTACAGGTCAGAAGAGAAGATGAAGGAAAATAGACACATTTGCGTGCCTTTGGTGAAAGTCTCAACTGGTTCAAACATTCTGGGGAGAAATATGACAACGTGTAGTAATATTAAGTATGAATTGTTGTTTTTTGAATATGGAGTTAGAAAATTTAAAAATAGATGCAGGTTAGGAAAGATTGGGTTTTACCGACCAGCAATAAAATGTATTATATCAAATGAGCAAAATAATTATATCCTAAAATAAAGATATTATTCCCAATAGCTCTAGTTATAGGAGCCACTCTTTATGTACATAACACTATCGTAGGAAAAAATTATGCAAATTAAATAAGTAACATTTGAGGCCAAGAAAGAGATTCACTTACAAACTCTGAATTGAAGATATTAATAATGTGGATAATAAGATTACAAGCAAAAGGGCATGGAGAGTAAATTAAAATAATTTACTGAAACCGAACGTACAAAAATACTTTGAACATGATACATTCTGGTCAAAGTCAAAATTTCTATTGATCTATATTGCTCACCTGTTCTACTAGATATCTTGAAATAGAGTCACAAACTCAAATTCTTACCTGGGCCAAGGTGCTAACAGGTGAGAGAAGTCCAGGTGGATGCTCCAGCAAGCTCTTCTCACAGGTGCAGCTGCTACTCAGGAAGAGTGTTTTTGTTGCCACCAAGAAATAAAGACCCAGGGGGCTGGGTTTTAAGTTTTTCAAGGAAATATAGAAACAAAAATGTTTGCCCAAATCTCCTGATTTTAAAATTTGTTTGGGGCCGAGCCCGTGGCGCACTTGGTAGAGTGCTGCGCTGGCAGCGTGGTGACGCTCCCGCCGCGGGTTCGGATCCTATATAGGACTGACTGGTGCAGTCACTGGCTGAGTGCTGGTCACGAAGAAATGACAAATAAATAAATAAATAAATAAATCTGGCCTCCTATTTAAAAAAAAAAAAAAAAAATTTGTTTGGTTTTACTTTTGGAATTCAGGACTACAGAGTTAAGTTAGTAATATTGCTCAGTACATGATTTGAGGTTATAATCAATTCTGTAAGACCCAGTTCTTGTTTCACTTATAAATTTCATTAGATTTCATATTTTAAGACAATTATTTAATTTTATTTTATTATCCCCTTCATCCTACTTTTTGTAAACATCTCTTTCTCTTTCTTATCTACCCCTCTAATGATTTTTATATATGGCTGTGGTATGTAATGTTATAAAATACATGAATATTTATAAATTATGTAATGAAGTTTTTGTGTAGTTTTTAAAAATTTACTCAAAATGGTCCTGAGCTATCAATCATTTTTAGCATTTTAAACTCAACATTATACGAGGGTACTTCAAAAACTTCATGGAATGATTCACATTATCTTTCTGTTCTACTTTTACACAAACTTTTTGAACTACTCTAATATTTTTAATGCACATTATTTACTCCTTTGAAGCATCCTATGTGTTTTAGCCACTTATGTCTCTACTGGTATCATTATGGGCTGACTTCTGTCCCCCCAAAGAAGATATGCTACAATCCTAACCTCCAGTAACTTTGGATGTGACTTTATTTGGAAATTGGGTTGTTGCAGATTTAATCAAGTTAAGATGAGATCTTTAGAATGGGCCCTAATCTAATATGTGTAATATTTTTATAAAAAGGGGACATTTGGACATAAAGACAGGGGGAGAACACCATATGAAGATGAAGGCAGAGCCTGGGGCGATGCATCTACAAGGCAAATGTCAAAGATTGCTGGCAAACCACCAGAAGCTAGCTGACAGGCATGGAGCAGATTCTCCCTCACAGCCCTGCGACAGAGCCAACCCTGCTGATAATTTGATTTCAGGCCTCTAACCTCCAGAGCTATGAGAACATAAATTCTGTTTTTTAAATAATGCAGCCTGTGGTACTTTGTTACTGTAGCCCTAGCAAACTGATAATTTTGATAACCTAATTGGTAGCCAATTAGGTTGTCTACTAAGCCGTCCAGAATAAATAATGGTCTGATAAATATATTCATGTGTGTTCATTTAGGGATGTGTGATAGTTTCTCTGAACTATATGCCATAGAATAGGATAGCTGTATTGCATGTAAGGGACTGAATTATGTCCCCATCAAACTCATTGAAGCTTGAATTGTATCCCCCATGTTTTAGTATTAGAAACTTAGCCCCACTATGACTGTTAAGAGGGTGGGAAATCCTATTACGGTAATTGAAAGGTGGAGCCTTGAAGAAGTGACTGGATTGTAGGACCATGCAGTAGTGGATGGATTAAAAATGGTGGTCAGGGGTGTGTTTCTGAGGGCTTTGAAAGAAGAGGAAAGTCTGTCTCTCTCTCTCTCTGCTCTCTCTGCTTTCACTATCTTGCAATGTGAGACCCCTGGGTCACTGTCATCACCACCAGATGGAATTTGGACTTCCCAGCCTCAGAAACTGTAAGCAGTAAATTTCATTTTTCTTTATAAATCACCCAGTTCAATGTATTGTGTTATAAGCAGCAACAAAAACGGACTAATACAGTATACAAATGATTAATTTCACTAAATTATACTGGATTTCCATCCACAATCACTCTGTCAGTTTACACATTCACTAGAGTGCAGTGCAAGTGTCCATTGCCCAGACTTCTAGGTATTTTTAGATTCGTCAGACTTCTGTCATGTGCTTTCAATCTGCACTGACATTTCCCCTTTGTGTAAATTAGCTATTCATAACAGTGAATTTTTCTAATTGAGGAGTAGGATGATTCTTTTCCTTTAATATTCAGAAACTGTGCTGTAAGTACTTTCTCCCACGCTTGTTCTTTTGAATTTTTTATGCTGTCTTTTGATGAATGGAAACTTTTATTAATATTTGCCCTCGGGAACAATGCATTTATCTTTTCCCTTATGGCCTGTGCATAAAAATATATAGCTCTTATTATTTCTTAGTCATTTACAAATGTGTATATATGTTTCTTCAAAGTCACATTTTATGATTAGGAAATTTGAAATTGTTGACTTCAATCAATTCCCCTCTGTGGACCATAATATACTTCATAAAAATGTTATCACTATTCAAGGGTACTTCAAGAAGTTCATGGAAAAATAGAATTAAAAGATAATATGAATCTTTCCATGAACTTTTGGAGTACCCACTTATGTGTTAGTAGACTTGTAAAGTGCAGAACAATTACTGTTAAATACAGAATATTCTTAGTTATGAATTTGTCACTTGAAAGATATTAATATCACAGCTCAAATAGTTCCACAGGTACTGCCTTTTGGCCTCATTTTAGAGACCCTTTCTTTGGCAAAAATGTTTATCACACAACTCATTTAATAGTAATTTATATTTTAGTTATTTTGTTTTGTCAAATTTAGGTGCTGCAAAATTGAAGAACTTTTTATATTCATTTGATTCTGATATAGGATGTAAATTGATTTAATTAAACAGAGGAACTCTATGCAATCATTCTGTCTACAAGTTGATCTTCCAGATCACAAGTATGGAATTTCAGAATGGAAACTTGTATGTTATTATTTTTAGATAATCAATATAAAACATTTTCTAAAATTTTTGCTTAATACACACAGATTTGTTATTTATATTTTGAAAAGCTATTTTTGAAAATGTTATTTTCATAAAACTATTTTATAGGTCCAACAATATAATAAAAAAACAATTTTTGAGTCAACAAGTAAATATGTTGTTAAATTATTTTAATTATTCTTTAATGAACTTTTTATTTTCTGGAGTGCCCTAATTAGAAAATAAATTATATAGTCAGCTTATATATTACCAAACCCTCTGTAGTCTGCTTTTCTAATTTTTCTTCTTTCCCATTTACTCCTTCTTTTTGTATTTTTTTTTACTTTCTTGTTTCATTATAAGTACATTATTTTGTATGAATAAATATCTCATTATTGTTTAAATATTTCTTGCTGCTGGTTGATTTTTTTTTTAACATATCTACTTCACAGTCCCCAATCCTAGCTTTTATTTCACATTTCTATCTCAAACTTTTATTTCATCATGAAAAAAAATCTACATGTTTTTTTTGTAACACGCCCAGGGCCAAAATTCTCTAAGACAATAACAATCTCAGGCAAACTAAAACCATAGGGAGATGCTAATTACACTCTTTAGAATAGCTAAAATTGAAAAAGACTGATAATATCAACTATTTACAAGAATTGGGAACATTTGAGACCCTCATATATTAAGAGTCAGAGTATAAAATAGTACATCCACTTTAGACAAGTGTTTTTTTTTCAGTTTTTTTATAACATGAAATAAATGTCCACAAAAGACTTTAGTAAAGAATGTTTATAATAGCTTTATTGATCACAATAAAAAAGTGGAAAGAACAGGCAAAAATTGGAATCCAAATGTCCCTCAACGGTGAGTGGATAAAAAAGCATTTTATATTCTTATAGGAGAACACTACTCAGCAAAGAAATGAATGTATTGCTGATACGTATAACAACACAGATGAATCTCACTGACACTTTACTGAGTGAAAGAAGCCAGATAGCAAAGCACACACAGTGTGTGATTCAACGTGATAAAACTCAGAACAGCGGCTTCCTTGGCAGGAGGGTACACCACAGTACAAGACGGTAATAAATGTAAAGGGAAATGAGTATATCTTGACTGACGTGCTGTTCACACACATGTCACCATCGTCAAAGTATACCTTATATCGGTGTGTTTTATTTTATGTAAATTATAACAATGAAGATGGTTAGAAATTCCATAGCTTTCTTAAAACATTTCTGAGTTCAGAAAAAATAAGAGCAGAAACTCTAAGCAATTCTATATTTTTGCATAATCAATTTAAATATATTTTTCTGCATAACTACATGAATTTTCTTTTTAAAAACACCACCAGTGATAGATTTTTTGAGAATAAAAATACAACAGCATGGATAAAAGTTCTCATTCTTAGAAGCAATAATCTGTGGGGGTATTTACATTTTATTCAATTTTCTTTCCCAGATATTATTTTACCATTTTAAAAACTGAGTGAAGTAAATAAATCTAATGCGATGACACCCATCTCCTGTTAAGGAAACTAAGTTAAATATCTCTTTTATATATGAAAAATATATACAAACAAAAAGCAAATACAGTCTGCATTTTTTTATTCCCAGTTGATAGGCTTTAAAATGGATGAATATTTCCCAAACTATGTTTCATGAAGCAATAATTCTTCATATTTTTTCAAGAAAAATACATATGTTGTAATATATTTATTTTAAATATTTTAAACAAATATAAAAATACTTATATGACAATTCAGGAAGCTGTGCACCATGCCTTGGAAAGTCAGGGAGCTGCTTACAACATCACCTGGTATAAAGCACTGGCATTTACACACGGTGGCATTTTTCTTAAAAAGCCCTCTGGTGGACTTTGTAGTCAATAATTACATTTGCTGTGATATGGCTTTTAAAAATTCTTAATAAAATAAAAAAGTAACACATCTTTTCTGGGTTTTTTTATGTGTTAAGCTTAAAATGCCTTGTTGATATAGTTAGAATAATTTCATGCACCCATTAATTAATAAGTGAAATGTTTTATTTTTTTCATTAATCTGAGCATGCTTTATAGTGTTCATGTTAATGTTCTATCAGCTGGTTGTAATTAAAGAAGTGATCATGGACAAAGAAGGAAACATTTACAATACATTATCTGTCTCATTGCTATTTTAAGCGTTTATTTTCTTGATGGTAGAAATATTTTTGATATATACATCCTGCCTGCCTTTGGGACTCTGCAAACTCTAGCGATGCTGGTAATTGTAGCTGACCCCTTGCTACAGCAAGCTGTGAATAAATAACCTCTTCTTTTTCTCATTTGGGTGGTTTTGTTCATCTCCACATGGATCAGACACCAAAGGATAGAAGGAGGGGTGGTCCTTTTATTATTACTTCCAGTGACTCATCTAGGAAATTGTTTTCTGTCCCAACACCTTTAGGAGCACTGAATTAGTGGTGTTGGTCCCGGGGCTGAGATTTATACCAGCTAGTAACTACGTCATTACCTGGTTACTTTGGACTACTCATCTTAACACACCAGCAGACAAAGAAAGGAGCTAATAGCAGAGGCAATTTGTCCTTATCACCATGAATATAGAGGCACAATTATACATGAAGGAATGGTGAGATTGTCTAGAACTCTGGTTATTTACTGGATGCCTCTTAACTAACCTTCTGCCTGGTAACAGCTAGAATGAGCAATGGAAGTGGGCATGATGTGACAGGGCACAGTGAGCAGTAACTCAGACGTCCCATGGGTGCAGGTTGGTTTACCCATGTACAAGCAAGCTAGAATAGCAGAAACGTTGCATGAGGTCGAGTGGAGTATAGAATGGATGTAGAAGAGGGAGATTATAGTGCAGAACAAAATGCAGAAGTGGAGAATGCTGCAGGTTCCACTAACCTTCTCTTATAAGTCTTGGGAGCTATGAGAAGCTACCACCTTGAAAAATCAATTTCAGGAGAGACTGAACTTAACCCAGGGCACAGGAGGTTCTGAGTGACGCAAGCAGGGCCTTCACTGGCCCTATCAGGGCCTCACCCATCCCTTGTATGCTCATGCTTCTTACTGCAAGGACCGGCATTTCTCAGCCTGTGCACTGTCTGGTGCTATAGGAGTGTGTGTTTTAGTCTGCTAGGGCTGCCATAACAAAATACCACACAATGAGTGCTTAAACAATGGAGATTTATTTTCTCACAGTTCTGGAGGCTGGAAGTCCAAGATCAAGGTATCAGCAGAATTAGCTTCTACTAAGTCTTTTTTCCTTGGCTTGGAGATGGATGCTTTCTCCCTGTATCCTCCCACGGCCTTCTCTCTGTGCACACACATTCCTGGTGTCTCTTCCTCTTCTTATAAGGAAACTGTCACATTAGATTAGGGACCCACCCGTATGACCTCATTTAACTCTAATTACCTCTTTAATGGCCAGATCACCAAATACAAACACAATGGTGATTAAGACTTCAACATATGAATTTGGGGGAGACACAATTCATCCCGTAACAGCATACCTGGGACCAGCATGCGCAGGCTGAAAGGACCAATGGGTTGATGTGTCTAGGAGAAGCCCTCATCCAATGGCATAGCTTTTTTGCCTGTTGGGTGATATATCTCTGAGATGTGTTCCACACATGTCCTAGAAGTCACCAAAGGGAATAAGTCCCAGTTGATTGACTAGAGCAGTAACCTCATTAGTGCACACTTGTCTTTTTTCCTGTTAGTCTCAAGTTGCCATTACCCTGTTATTCTGTAATAATCTCTCACATAAACTATTTGAATTCAAATTCTTTTCTTGGGGTCTGCTTCTCAGATAAGCCAATCTAAGACAAAATACAGCAAGGATACTTGAATTAATGAAGGTAATACTAACTATTATAGTAGACACTCCCCAATATCTCAGTGACTTCATAAACGAAAGTTTACTTCTTACTCATGTCAGACTAACTGGCATGAAGGGGTGGGTGTAAGCCCAAACATTTTAAGAACCCAGACTGGTAGAGGCTTGAATAATATTCAATGTGTGACTGTGATTTTCAAAAGTGTCCTTATCATTGACATCCAACAAGCAGATGAAAAAATAGAAATAGAAAATCATGCAATTTTTATCATCCAGACACTGAAGTAGCCAGAATTTGGTCATATAGGCATACCTAGCTGCAAATGAGGCTGGAAAACAAACTCAAGCTGTGTGCCCAGGAGGAAAAAGTAGGTGAATAACTAGCCAGACAGTGCCGTGGACATTCCTCTGGTCACCACATACTTGCTTTTCTCCTCTTCTGATAAAACTTCTGATAAAACACAGCCCACTATTTTCCGAGGACAAAGGGTTAGGTGCACAGGGCTAGGATTTTCACATAATGCACTGTCCTTGCCTCATCTCCAATACAGTCATCCCTCCCTATCTGCGGGTTTCACATCCACCGATTGGACCAACCACAGATCGAAAATATTCAAAAATGAAAATAAAAATATAAAGTAACAATACAACAATGAAAAATACAGAATAACAACTGTTTACATAGCATTTACATTGATATAGATATAATAAGTAATCTAGAGATGATTTAAAGTACACAAGAGGATATGCCTAGGTTATATGCAAATACTATGCCACTTTACATAAGGGACAAGAGCATCTGCAGATGCAGGGGGTTCTGGAACCAATCTCCCAGGATACTGAGGAATGACTGTGTGCCCCTGTGTTATGGCAATCTAGAAATTAAAAACAAGAATACTGTCCCACCACTGCCCTTCTATATGTACAATGTTGGAGCAAAAACACAATAGAAATCCACAAAGGGAAGCATTAGAAACACACAGTGGTTTTTGGACATAATAACTTGGAAATCCTGTGGCAAGACTTGTGAAGATTCTCTACCCCAGACACAGGCACAAAACATTATATGACTCCACAAGGTCTTCAAAAAGTTCAAGGAAAGATTCGTATTATCTTTTAACTCCATTTTTCCATGAACTTTCTGAAGTATCTTCATGTTTCTACTCTCTGAAAGGGATAAGATCCTGTCCTTTATGGCCCTTGGATCCACCTTCTATAAGGTTCTTTGTATCCATATTCCTCCAAGGACACAGCTGACATGGATTTTGGTAATTTTTCCCTGCTTGTGAGCTTTACAGTTTTCATGGCCCAACTCCTACCGGTGCATATCTGACAATCTAAAAGTTGTTTTAGAACTTGAGTGGTTAAAGCCATTTTAAAATGTGTCTTATTTCTTCAATTGCTTAACAGACTTCTAATGTGCATATTTTAAATTAGTTTCATTTGTCAATAATCACATTTAAAGTCGTTTTGGCTTTTTTTCCTAGAAATAATTATCAAGTCCAAATTGTTTTTTGCCATCTTGCCCTATTCCATTCTCTTCGACTGTATAGCAGCTCTCTTGAGAAATTCTAGGTTGAGTGGGAAGGTGTGTGTCACTCAAAGCTATTTCAATAGAATTTCCTATGAATTGTGGTTTTTCCAACTCGTCAAAGCCTCATATTTCTGGAGTTCCTCTTTTTACATTCTTTCAGCCTACACCACCCAATTGCTACCTAAGACCATCTTTTCTTTATATTTCTTATTACACTTAGCTAATAGGAACCAAAATACCTTATAACTGTTCTATGCTAACCTGTTCTCTTACAATTCTGGGTTTGGTGGATTTGTGGGTTGAATTGTGCTCCCTCACAATTTATATATTCAAGACTTAACTCCCAGTGCCTCAGGAAGTGACGTTTTGTGGAAATAAAGCAATTGCATCTTAAATTAGTTAAGGTGAAGGCTTACTGGAGTAGAATAGGCCCCTAATCCAATATAACTGTTGTTCTTATAAAAAGGGGATATTTAGACACAGAGATACACACACAGGAAAAATGCCATGTGGAGATGAGGGCAGAGATTGGGGTAGTACTTCCACAGGCCAAGAAATGCCAAGGTGGCCAGCAAACCACTAAAAGCATGGAATAGATTCTCTCCCCCAGCCCTCAGCAGGAACCTACCCTGCTGACTCTAGCCTCGGAGGTCTAGCTTCCTGATCTGTGAGATGAAACATTTCTGTTGTTTAAGCCATGCAGTTTGTGGTGCTTTGTCACCGCAGAACAAGGAAATTATTACGGTAGTGGTTGGCCTTCCACGTTATCACAAGCAACAATTTTTTAACTCTTTTTACCACTGCCTAATACGAATTTCTGTAATTCTATCATTTTTAATAGACATTATTTTTTTAGAACAGCAAAATTGGGCAGAAAATACAGAGATTTCTCAAATATCCCCTGCCCTCACACATGAACAACTTTCCCCACTTCAATATCCTGCACCCGAGGGGTACATTTGTTAGGATTAGTGAACCTACACTGAGACATCATTATCACGCAGAGCCCATAGTTTATATTAGGGTTCACTCTTGGTGTTGTACTTTCTGTGGGTTTTGACAAAAGTATAATGGCTGTCATATCCACCATCATAATATCAGACATAATGGTTTCACTGCCCTAAAATCCTCTGTGTTTGGCGTTTTCATCCCTCCCTCCTTCCAACCCATGGCAATCACTGATCTTTTTACTTTCTGTACAGTTTTACCTTTTCTAGAGTGTCACATAATCGAATCATAAATGTAGCCTTTTGAGATTGGATTCTTTCATTTAGTAGTATACATTTCAGTTTCCTGCATGTTTTTCATTGCTTGATAGTCAATTTCTATGGTCGGAATATACTTATATAGCCATTCATCTATTCAAGGGCATCTTGATTGCCTCCAGGCTTTGGCAGTTATTAATAAAACTGCCATAAACACCTGTGTGCATGGTTTTGTGTATACAGAAGTTTGGGTAAATACCAAGGAGAGCCATTGCTGGATCATATGATAAAAGTATGTTTAGTTTTGTAAGAAAACCCCAAACTGTTTTTCGAAGTGGCTATACTATTTTGCATTCCCACCAGCAATGTTATCTGCTTTTTCCCGTCACTTTTATTACTTCCTGCCACCAAATTGCCAACCTGATGACTTGCATTTAGATTTTTGTCATAGCAGCACTCTAACACTTATGCATTAACTGGGATAACTGCTGTTATAAATGACACTGCAAATCTCAGTAGTGTAGCACAGTAGGTCTTTGTTTTTTACTCACATAAAATCTAAGTAGAGGTGGTCGGGGTACCGGGATCGTCTACTCCATTATGCCATCCAGGATCCCAGGCTACTAATTCACTCTTTGCCATCTACATCATATGATTTCCATGAGCACACTGGGAATTTATACCCATCCAGCATATAGGGAAGAGAGAGACCAGAAGACTGCAGGGGCAGGCATGTAAGTAATTTTATTATTTCTACCTTCATTTATTCTCCAGAGATGAGTCATATGAACACATCTAACTCTAAGAGAGGCTGAGAAAGGTAACTTAGCTATGAACCCAGGAAAAAAGGCAAGTGGAGTTAATGCTAATTCAACAGTTCATACATTCAATTAAGCATAAAACTGTCCCATGAAACTTTGTTATTTTATGGTGAAAAAACTATGCATGAAATTACTAAAACATACACATTAAAAATGAATCGAGGTACAGTTCATTTATTCAACACATAAGTATACTCCAGTGTGCCAGGCACTGAACTGCTTGGCATATAGGACTGGACAAAACAAGCAAAAATTCTACCTTACATGGAGCTCACATAAGGGCAACAATTTAATTGACTACTTAATATAAAATGTGATGAAAGACATTTAAAATTATTGGTTTCTAGGCTGTACTCAGTTGAAAGTCTATTAACTTTCTGGTAGAATAAATTAGTTTGAGCAAAAATCATGCACACTCTGTTGGACATTCCCACTTATATATTCCTTTCAGGGCATATCCCTGAAGACATCCAAGTGGCAAACATAATTTTAATATCAAAGAAATGACTGGAGAGGCACAGCATGGAAATTCACACTTAGTCAATTTAACTTATATTATAAGCTGCTGTAGGAAAATTAGCTTTAGAAAATCAAATGGAGAAGCACATGGAGAAAGCTGGTTCTAAGGTGATTGCCTATATTAAAATTTAAAAATTTCACTTTTAATTAACTTGAGTTTTTTAATATGAAAAGCCACAAAAGCCATTTATATATATATATAAAGTTTATGATTTAGTGTCCTAAGAATGAGTTTTTGAGGCTTAGTAAAAGGTATATAAGGTCACTGAAAATAGAGACAACTTATTGTAAGAGTCAAAGATTAATAATTAAAATAAAATATTTTAGAGTAAAGATATAAAATTATTCATAAGAACGTTACATTGTTTTTCTAAATTTGTATAGAAATAATTTAAATATTATTGTGCATTTTTAGAATTTGATATGATGTTTCTAAAGTTTATACACAAATGCAAAGCATCTAGAATGCACAATGACTTAAAAAAAACAAAATTGAAGGATTTAAACAACATGGTTGGAAGAAATGCTATAAGGCTACAAAAATCATGATATAAATTGAAATAAGGCTTAAAAATATAGAGAAAACAGAATAGTGTCACCAGATATAGACTCACATATATTAGATATAATTTTTGATAAAGATGATAAGCCAATTCAATAAAAATAGAAAAGATTTTTAAATACACATTACTGGAAAAAGTGAACATCCAAATGAGAAAAAGATAAACCTCACCCATTACCTTACATCACACACAAAAAATTATTCAAGATGGATCATAAACTTAAACATGTGAACTAAAACTATAAAGTTTCTAGAAGAAAATATAGGGGAATAATGTTGTAATGTGGAGGCAGACGACAATTTCTTAGAGAAGACATTAATGAAACCAACTGAGTTCAACCAGAAAAGCAGAACTAGCAGGATGGATGGATGGATGGATGGATGGATGGATAGATGGATAGTTGATTTATTGCAAGGAATTAACTTACACAATTGTAGTAGATGGATAAGCAAGTCTGAAATTCATAAAGCAGGCAGGAAGGAATGGAAAATCATGAGCAGGATGAATTTCGTGGGAATAGACCCATGTGTGTGTCCATAGGTGGAATTTCTTTTTCTGCTTGTTCATGCTCTCTCTCCTTGTCTCTTTCTCTTTCTTTCCCTTCTTCCTACCTCACCTTTACTTTTAAAACCTCCTAATTGATTCAGTCAGTAGATCCACCAAGATTTTCCAGAATAATCTCCTTAACTTACATCTGCAAACTACCTTCACAGCAACTCTTAGATTAGTGTTTGAAAAACTGAAGACTCTTGCCAGTCTGGGGGTGTACAAACTTCCAAGCAGGCTTGTAGTTGTTTCTCATCTCCAAAGACAACTCGGGGAGAGGGGTTACGGATGTTAACTTGTCATAGGCATTCATTTCTTTTTCTCTGTCTCTCTTTATTGTTCATTTGTTTATTAATGGATTCAGCTCCCAGTTACAAGTGAGAACATGTGGTATTTCTCTTTCCATACCTGGGTTGTTTCACTTAGAATAATTTTCTCCAGGTTCATCCATGTTGCTGCAAATGGTAGAATTGCATTCTTTTTTATGGCTGAATAGTATTCCACTGTGTATATACCACAATTTCCTTATCCAGTCATCCATCAATGGACATTTAGGTTGGTTCCCTCACCTAGTTATTGTAAATAGAGCTGCAATAAACATGGGAGTGCAGGTATCCCTTCAACCTGATGATTTCCAATCCTCTGGATGATATATCCCCAGGAGTGGAATTGCTGGATCATACGGCAGTTCAATCTGCAGTTGTTTAAGGAAACTCCATACTGTTCTCCATAATGTCTGTACTAATTTACAGTCCCACCAACAGTGCAGGAGGGTTCCTCTCTCTCCACGTCCTCACCAGCATTTGTTATCCTCTGTCTTTTTTATAATAGTCAGTCTGATTGGGGTGAGGTGACAACCCAAAGTGGTTTTGGTTTGCACCTCCCTGATGTTCATGCTTCTGCTGGAGACTTGTACATCACACACATGAGTCTATAAAAATAGCGATTTCGAACTTTAAAAAAAATGTTTTTTATTATTAAGCAAAACAACATGGACCTTACAAATTAAGAAGTAATTGATTTGGTGATAGATAAATCTATCTGACTCAAAATACACAAATTGTAGTGTGCTATAGAATTGTCTAAGGGATCAAATAGTTGAGATTTTCATTGCTTCCTCTCATTCCTTCTTCTATCTCATCTGCGTTTATGGAGCACATACTTTGGGCAAAATATGAAGTCTGTGCTATTGAAATAGCTAATCAACACTACCCTCGCAGCACTGAAAACAAAAGTCAAGAATGCTAGTGTTTTCCCAAGACAGGATTAACCAAACAAAGAGGGACAGAAAATGAATTCAGAACAAGAAACTTGCATATAGATAGGAATGAAGAAAACATGGTATTTTTCCTCAGGAATCATGAGGTAATTGTGTTATTGGGCTTTGGGGCAACTGGCTGGGTGAGCAGTCAATATAAAATTATATTCATAGTTCTTCCAAAACTTCGAAAAATATTTCCCATGGATTTTAACTGCTGTAGAGTCAGAGCACAAGAACAGAGAAATATGAGTCTAACATTTATACAGACCTTTAAAAAGATGTAATATAAAAAGGAATATCACAGACCAGCAGAAAATATATGCAAAATTCTAAATAACATTTTAGCAAAAACAATCTAGTGTCTGTTAAAAGAATAATACAAAAATACCAAATGAGATTTTTCCAAAGAATGCAATAATAGTAAATGCATTTTATTAGTAAATTTTAAAATAAGCATAAAAATAGATGCTGAAATGCTATTTATTAAAATTCAAGATATATTTTTAATGAACCAAAAAACTATAATAAAATAAGAATATAGGGCTACTACTGGTATCAAAAGAAGTTCACAATTTTGTGCACCCACATAAAAGAGTTATAGGCCAGAAACAATAAAGACATGAGAGCCAAGGATGTTTAACAGCATCTGTCTGGGGACAGACTGCCTGCAGGTGATTCTTGGCTCTGGCCCTGTCTATGTGACCTTGGACAAGCTATTTAATACTCTGAGCATACTTTATAGAATTGTCATGAACATTAAATGAGTATGTTAATGTATGTTAAACAGACAAGTACCTGACTCTTAGCAAACACCATGTTAGAATTTATTATTGTTATTATCTTTATTATTGTTTATACTACATTGAAAGATAGTGTCAAGAGCACATGCAACTTCTCTTCTAAGCTCTGCTGCTGATTTCATTATTGAGATTATTACTGAAATCATTTCACTGAGTCTCATTGAGGAAGCTCTGGCATTGCTCAGATTAGCTCCTATTTTGAGCAGACAGTGACAGAAGCTGGGTGGGGTGATAGAAAAGATGAAGGGCTGCAAAACGAACTCTTCTTTTCCTCTGGCCCAGATTAATCAGCCCATGAGACCATGATTCAAGTAGCTAATAAACCTAGCTAATTTTCCTATCCAAAGATAAATCTAAGCATCCCTTAAACATAGAGTATTCAACAGCAGAGAGAAAAATGTAAAACATCAATATATAGACCCATCTGAAAAAGGAGAAAAAAGGAAACCATATGTACTACAAAATATTTTTTCTCTTTGCCACTAATCTTAGTTGCTCTGCCACGTTCACCTGAGCTTTGCCTGGGACCCTGAAACAAAGCTCAATTTTCCCAAGCCCTCCATGTCTTGGGCCACATTCATTCATTCATTCATTCATTCATTCATTCATTCATTGAAGGAATATTTACTGAGCATCAGAAACTATAGTTGGTGTCAGAGTTACCACACTGAAAGAAGAGATGAAAATCCCAGCCCTTAGAAAAAATGTATGTTTTGTTCTATGTGACAAAACAATTAAACATAGAGAATGCTATAAAAGTCCTAAGGTTAGAACCAGAGGCAAGAAGAGTGACATGAAGCGCTGGGTTTGGGTACCTTGTAAATGTAGAAAGAGGAGCCACGCCACGTGCTCTGAGAAGCAACATTGCAATACTGAAAGAAGCGCGAGAAGAGCCAGCAAAATATCAGTGGGCAAGAATATTACAGGCTGAAGCAAAAGCAGATGCAAGACCCTGAGTGTGTCCATCGTGCCCAAGTGGGGAAGTCGGTGGTGGGAACGAAGCGGAGCGGAGAGGAAGCAGTTGGATTGAGTCCGCACGTGAGTCGGGGCCCGTCCAGGGTGAGCTAGACCCTGCGAGGAACGTGGACCTTACTGCTTCTGGCATACTCTTAGTGGTTTATAAAAAAATCACTCTTGCTGCTTAATAGAGAGCAAGGCAAAATGATAATAATTCATTGATGAATCAGATTGTGGATGGGTTGCTGTTTTATCATGGGAAGGGGGGATTACCGGCCTGGAGATGTTTGAGGGAAACTTAGGGCATTACACTTTCTTCCTTTTCCAAACTTTTCTTATATCCCAATAGTATTTCTTCACCTTCCTTGGTGGGACAAAAAGACAGATTTTGGAAATTTCACAGTATATTATCCATAGAAAGAATATCTGACTCTAAATGACCCAGGATTTTTAGCTACAGGCATAAAAGGTCGTTTTTAACAAAAAGTCCACTTACTAAACATATCACACCAGAAAGAGAAGCCGGGCCTGCGGGCAGCATGGAATTAGTTCAGCCTTGTGGTTACCTACCCTCAGCCCTCATGAAAGGGAAAAACGAACGTCCTCATGGTTTAAACCACGGGTAGTTGGGTTTGGGGCTGCTCACACCTGTGAACACTGCTGACAGATATGCCCTTCCCCACTGTTTTAAAATCTTTGAGCCACATGCATCCAATATTATTATTAAAAGTGTAAATACTAAAGTGCAAATGAATAAATGTAGTGCTGTGCAAAGTCCCTACCTATGACAACTTTACAGCCTAAAGAGGATAATCAAAAGTTTCTTTTGCAGTTATGCGGATCCAAAAGATACCATCTGGTATCTGCAGAAAATCTCATTCTAGGAACTAGGAATGGTTACTATAACAAAGTGTTTTGTCATTGTTGTTATGTTCAGTGATATCACCTTAAATAAGGTAATTTTACTTAGTTATATTCACTGTTAACGAGAGTTCTTACGGTATCTGAAAAATTAGTGCATATTTAGGCATTATTGAATACCCATGGTTAATAGTGTCCTCTATGGGACATGTAGACAATACTTTTAACTTAAATATACTCTTACCTAAGAGTAAAACTTATGGCATGCAAACTTCAGACCTAACTGGGAGATACAGTATTAGAATTTCATATATTTTCCAATTCTTTCAAATACCAGAGAAGCTAACTACTCCAATCACATATGAGAACTGAGTTTCAAGGACAAACATAGTAAAATGATCTGAAGGAACCTGGAATATAGCAGTTTAAAGGCCATTGTAAAGACAGCATGTCATTTGAAAAATCCAACTAGCAAAGAAAAGCTATAAACTTCACATAAAATCTGAAGTGTTTCTGAACTCAGCATCCCATTATAATGCTTGTCAACTCTACTTAAATATCTCCTCTCAAATTGAATTTCAGATTTTTTTAAAAGGGTAATATTCAAGATTTCTGAAGGGAAAAAAACAAAAACTGGCATAACTCAAATCCAACAGTGTCATCTATAACCTTGAAAAAAATAGTATGTTAGTACTACTCTCCTTTCTCCTGCTTTCATTTTTTTTCTAAAACATTTTCCTCCTATGAATCACTTACTTTTGCACATTACAAGGGCTAAATGTCTGCTTCTCACTTTGGGATTGATATTTGAATTCTCTGTTGCACCTCGAACCTCTGAATTGTTTCAGACATTCAGTGTCCTTGCTATGTCTTCTTTCAGAGATAGTGAATCATACACAATAGCTGGTAATAGTTAATTGTACAATATTTCAAATGCTCTACATCTCCAAGGAGGGCAGAGTGCTTGGCAAACAGTATTATGCAAATCATTGCCTCATCTCTGAAAAATATCCCCTTCTGCACTCTGGGAAATCATCACCCATCACACGGCGACAAAGAACATAGCCTCCTTTTCTCACCGCAGGCATGGCTGACGCGTGAAGTTCAAAACACAGAAATTTGTGAAAGCAGAAATTTAAAGCATGTTGAAGTTTTGTGACATTTTAGATCATTACTGGCTCCTTGTACTTGCTCTTCTTGTTTATTCTGTTGTTCATAAATTTTGGTCAGAGAAACTTACCTTTGTATACATACTGATAACCATCAGCGTGCATACATCTGAGTATTGTACTAATTTCACAAAAATAAAGCAAATATAACGTTATGGATTTTTGCAAAGATGGTGACTCAGTTGTGTGCTTTAATTTAACAGGGTGGCTCCTGAAAATTACCTACTGTAGAAGAGCGCCGGTCTCAGAGGCAGGAAGTGCAGTGTGCCAGGGCTGCTGGGTGGGAGCTCAGAGGCAGTGCACTGCGCACCCTGGGAGACCACCAGAGCTGGGCAGCGTGGAGGCACTTGGTCTGGCCCAAGGAATGCTACAGACTAACTCTCACTTTCAAAGTTACTTCCTGTCTTTGGGCTTCACTTTGCTCTTCCCTAAAATTACAGGTTGTGTTTGGTGATCTTGAAAGAGCTTTCTAACTATGGTTTGAAAAAATTATTCTCAGATGATTAATCTCTAAGGCAAAATTTACCAGTTCTGAATCACAAAAATATGTATTTAAAAGCCATACTATATAACCAAGAAGTTTAGAGAGAAAAAAAATAATGTTAGAGAAGATATTTGTCTTTTTGAAAAAAATCAAAAAGCAAGAAGAAATATTAATACAATACCCTAAAATAGAGGACTGAACCAACAATTGCCACTAGTTTCAAAGATTAGGCAAACAAAATCAGAGTTTTGAACTTTTTAAATTAAAAACCTGCTTACATTTAACTATATTCTGTCTATGAAAAGAAAGTAGTTTTGTATGACACAAAATGATTGCTTTTTCTCTGGTGGATTACTCTCATTTCTCTCCTGGAAAAAGAAAAATGGGCTCTTACTTTCTGAATATAAAGTGGATTTTTCACCAAATAAGATTAAAAAAGGAAAAATTATTTTTCTTTGTTTATTCTTCACGTCTCGTTCATGTTGTTAGAATAGTCTGCCACTTAGTCATTTATAGTCAAACTGTTAAATTTAGTTACTGGCCTCTTTGGTCCTTAGTCACTACCAGCCCAGACAAATAAAATGTACCATCTACATCTCCCACTTCAGAAAAATACCTTCTGATTTCCTTAGATAGCTTTAAATATAGGTTTAATCTCTCCCCTGCTCTCCCTCTCTGCTACCACTGTTATCTAAGCTAGCATCTCTGTTATTCTTTGCTAGATAAACTTTTTTAAAATAAAAGTTGATTATATGACTGTCACCACTCGTCCCTTTCAATGGCTTCCCAGTATTTAGGGTTAGGATCTATAAGGTTTTGCATAGTTTAGACCTTGCTTGATGATTATGGCTCAGTGCTAATTTGCTCTCACACTGGCTTCTTCTTGGTCCTCAAGCAAGCCATGCTCTCTCACCAAGAGGTCAGTGCTTTAGGTCTGGGGTGATATATCCATTCCCTTTTAATCTGATTAAAGTCTACTCTACTTATAAACTTTACCACCACACCATGCACCATGTTCTCAGGAATGTCTTCTCTGACAACACATCTCAACACAATCTTTTCCACACACAAAACATAGACTTACCCAACACAAACTGCTTCTCCTGAAAAGCACTTCCCTTAATTGTAATTTTATATGTATAGCCAATTCTCATTGTCCACAGTAGATACATTCTATAAAATGCTGTGAACTGAATTAGTGAATACTGATCATTGCTCCTATGGGAAACACAGGGTTAGACTCCTAGGAGCTTCTGGTCACAATTTCCTCAACCGATAATACATAAACTTGTTTGTGTCTGTTTCTGTTTAATGACACGTTAATTAATATGTATTGCTGACTCTTTAACACTGATCTCACAGCCAGCAGCCCTACAAGTCATGACTGAATGAAGGTTATGTAACACAGCTGCAACAGGATTCTTACGTAGAGGGTCACCTTGTTTGGCCTCAGTGTGGGATGTGTACATCAGGCCACTAAAATGTTTGCCATTCTGCACATGCATATACCCATGAGTGATTGCAAAAGTGCAGTGAGTATTGATTTGGGGTTTCAAATAAATTTTAAAAGCAAGCAAATTTGCAAATATGGAACATGTGAATAATAAGGATCGACTCTATTTATATAAGCATGTGGCTAAGGTGTATTTCTCTTGCTATAATGTAAGCTCCATGAAAACGAGAATCATTACTTACCACTGTACTTCCAACACCTAAATCACACACACACAACATTCAATATGGATTTGCATTAATAAAGCAGTCCTAGATGTCACTACCAAAACAGTGCCTCCCATCTTGAAAATCTTTCACTTGGTTTCCATTTCCCTCCATTGAAAATTCAAGTAGTTCATGTTTTGATTTAAATTCTTCAAATAATCTTTCTTCTATTAAAGATTGTACGGCACAACCTAAAAGACCAATGGGTCAGTCAAGATATGAGAGGACAGTAACGAGGTCACCACTACTTGGAAAAAAATGAAAAAAATATTTCAGAAACATGTATGTTTCATATGTAGAAAGTCTCAGGACACATGGCTACTTTTTACCTCAAATGATTATAAATGACATTGAATTTAACATCTTTCCTCCCAAACCATCCCATTTATCTGTGTCAGAAACCTGCAAGCGAACACTGACTCTTTGCTACCTTAAATTTGACAATTGGTGATCTTAAATTATAGCATAGATTATTCTGACTTTCACTGCTTAAGATAAAGTCCAATTATTTTGAATGTCATCCATGTTTGACCCTGGTTTATCACATTTGTCTTATCTTCTGGCAGCCCTCCGTCCCCGCCTGTATTCCCAGGTCCACCACATTCTTTTTTTCCATGCTCTCACCAAACAGGTAAGAGATCTTCTGGCTTTCTTCACCAGACAAATTTCTTATTCGTCTGTCAAGGCTGCTCAAGTATTACCTCTTACTTCCAATACTGTCTCCAATATCTCTGGGGTTAATTTTGTCTATGTGTGCTTCCATGGCACCCTGCACAGCTCTCCACCTTTGCTGTTTTCATCACCAGTTCTTCTGCCTGTCTCCTCTCTGGAGATGGGATCCTCTCTGACTTTTTTGTATCTCTAGTATCTAACATGAGTTCTGACATACAATAAAAGATTTGTGAGTGTCTATAAAAAAAATGTTAATTTATTTTAGTGCCTGACTCTTTGACTGATGAGCTCACTAAATGAATGAATGAATGAATGAATGAACAAATGAACAGAGACACGCTGGGCTAGAATTGAAGGGAATGCTAGGCAAATTCCTAGCATAAAGGAAATAAAGATGAGGCTAATAAAGATTTGTAAAGTTTTTAAAAAAATATTTTATTTGGGGGATCTGCATGGTGTGTACTCTGTAACAGCATAACTGTTATTCTAATTTGTATAGATTTGGATCCCAATTTAGGTTGTTAAAATAAATTCTTAATCACAGTTTATTCTACCTATTGCTCACCTTAAAAAGAACTCACAGGAAAGATATTTTCCACAAATGTAAAACACATATAAACTAATTGGTACATGTTCTGGAGTATATGTGGTACTCTTGTTCCTAACCCTGAATAATTCTTTAAAAAGAACTTTGTTTCTGATAATTTTATCAAGGCAAGACAGGCTGATGGCCAAAGAAAAGTTCTGCCAGAAATAAGTGTTAGAGAAAGTCATGAGGAAAAAAATCTGTCAGTTGAAATAATAAACTGAAATGTATCCATCATATTAGTCAGAGATAACATATAGTTATTTATGTTTTATACATACTGATAGAAGATTAAAACAGACTCGGAATTAGGGAATCTGGTTTCTCATCTGTGTTTAAAGCAAATAGCTATGTGCCTCAGAGTATCATTTATTCTGGGTCTTATTCGTCTTTCAAGTAATTTATTATATAACTCCTGATGTTCTCAAACTTTAAAAATGTTAAACTAAGTCATGTCATGTAAGAAATACAAATAGCAATGTAATATGTGGTAACATAAGAAGTATGCCTAGTAGTACAATAAAGAACACTAAAGTACTTTGAGAATTATCCTGAAATTCTTTTTAGATATAATTATCTATTGATTGAACAAAGGATCCCATGTTTTTGAGGCACCAGAAGAAATCATTTTGCCTCTTGAAAAGTAAATTTGATTTGGCTGAATAAAGGCAAATTTATATCAACTTTCCTAAATAATTTCAGAGGATACATATTGAGTTCATGATGTTTTGGAAGCCATGGTGTGTTAGACTGTGGGAGGATATAGTGTCTGTACCTTGGAAAGATGGAAAAACAATAATTAATACTAGTTATATGTGTTACAATGAAGAACCTGTTCCGGTAACAAATATAACTAAATTATAAATGTGGGAATAAGGAAAAGATCTTAAGTAAATATTACATTATAAATATATTGTGTTGGAAACTCCTGCTTATGATTAACATCCTCTTAAGACATTGATGAATGGATCCCTGCTAGGAAAGAGCATTTCATAATGTGAAACAATTCTTACCAAGAAATAGATGTTCAAACTTCCTGGGAAGCTAGAGTTCATAGGGAGAAAGCTTTGATAGAATATTTTGGGATCTAAACAAATAGAACTAAATACTGATTTGAAAGTCTAATCTTAGTGATCTAGGAAGAAGAGTACAAGCTGTGGCAGTGATATGATTTGTTAGATCAAGTTCTGCAGATCAGTTAAAGAAAATTACCTGAAAAAAAAACAGGATGCAGTGGGAGATGAGGGGATAATTGAGGGGAGAGTTAATCAAGTGAAGAGGTCTTTTTGCTTGATTAGACCACAATTCTGGCTTCTGATGTTCCATCTAGTTTACTATTTGTCTAGAATAATTTTTCATTTTTTAGCAAAGTATTATATGCCAGGAATTGAGATGTAGGAAGTAGCCATGAGTGACACAATTGGGAAGACTGGTGAAATCTGAATGTGGACTGCAAACTAAAATGCAATATTGTATCTATATAAAATTTCCCAAATTGTATATTTTCATGATAGCTATTCCTTGTTTTAAAAATATATGTGTTGAACTATTTAAGGGTTAAGAGTCACAGTGTTAGCAGCTTAGTCTCAAATTCAGCAAAATTAGTATTAATAATATAAATTACTTAGAGAAAGAGAGAAAAATTTAAAAATCAACAATCATTGAATATAGGCAAAAGGAATGTGTGTCTTTAATATGATATTCTGGCAATGTTTTTAAAAATAAGAAAGTATAAAAATGCATGTGTGCCCTTCCCAAAAATAACCCAAATGGGTTGGGTACCCCTCCACCTTCAACTTCCGTCAGGTATGGTTTTTTTCTAGTAGTGTGTGAGATTTATGTGCAGTGGACAGAATTCTCATTCTATTACATAAGTAAATCTTCAGGATGACTGATAAAAGCTGCTTCTCTCTTCCCCACCCTTTCTCAAATTCTGTATGTAAATTCATTTTTTTCTGAAATTCATGTACATTTATTTCCCATACCATTTCTTTTATTGATTCTGCATATTCATGGGGCACAGAGCTGTCAGTCAGCACCTATGCTCAAGACGTGATGATCAGATCCATAATATCAGCATACTCACCACCATAAATTTCAATTATTTCCCATGTCCCCACCCAGACTCTCGCCAATTCCCTCTCCCTCTTGCCCTTCACCCCTGGCAACCCTAGGTCTGCTCTCTCCCCCTGCAAATTCAACGCACCACTGTGGTGTTTCTTTTCTTCTTTCTTTCTCTCTTAGATCCCACCTATGAGTGAGCACATGTGGTATTTCCCCCTCTGTGCCTGGTTTATTTCACTTCATATAATTTTCTCTAAGTTCATCCATGCTTCAGTGAAAGACAGAATTTCATTCTTTTTTATGGTTAAGTGGTATTCCACTAACCAGTTATCCAGATAGACATTTTTAATTGGATTATTTGGGGTTTTTTTTACTGTGTAGCTGTTTGAGTTCCTTCTACATTCTGGATATTAATCCCTCATCAGATGTATAGTTTGCAAGCAATTTCTCTCATTCTGTAGGTTGCCTTTTCATTCTGTTCCTTTTGCTGTGAGAAGCTTTTTAGCTTCATATAATCCCATTTGTTATTTTTTCTTTTATTGCTTGTCCTTTTGGAATTTTATTCATAAATTCTTTGCCTAGTCCGATTTCGTGTTTTCCTTTAACAGTTTTATGGATTCAGTTTTTATATTTGTGTCTTTAATCCATTTTGAGTTGATTTGGGTATATGGTAAGAGGGACATGTCAAGTTTAACTCTTCTGCATATGGACGTCCAATTTTTCAAGAACCATTTATTGAAGAGGTAGTTCTTTCCCCCAGTGTATGTTCTTGTTGCCTTTGTCAAATATCAGTTGGATGTATGTATGTGAGTTGATTTCTGTGTTCTCCATTCTGTTCCATTGCTTCGAGTGTCTATTTTTATGCCAGTACTATCCTGTTTTGGTTAGTATAGCTCTGCAGTATAATTTGAAGTCAGGTAGTGTTATGTCTCTGGCTTTATTTATTTATTTATTTTTGCTCAGGATTGCTTTGGCTATTTGGGGTCTTTTGTTCTTCCACATGAATGTTAAGATTGTTTTTTTCTATTCTGTGAAGAATATCATTGGTATTTTATTGGGGATTGCTTTGAATCTGTAGATCACTTTGGGTAGTATAGACATTTTCACAATGTTGATTCTTTCAATTCAAGAGCATGGAATGTATTCCCACCTTTTTGTGTCTCCTTTAATTTCTTCCAATAGTGATTTAATTTCTCTCAGTAGTTCTACTTGTAGAGGTGTTTCACCTCCTTGGTTAAACTGATTCCTAGGTATTATATATTTTTTGGTGTCTATTGCAAACAGGCTTACTTTCTTGATTTCTTTCTCTGCTGGTTTGTTATTAGAGAATAAAAATGCTACTGAATAAAATGTGATTGATTTTATATCCTGCCATATTACTGAAATTGTTAATACCCTCTAAGAGTTTTTTGGTAGTCTTTAGGTTTTTCTCTATGTAGGATCATGTGATCTGCAAATAAGGACAGTTTGACTTTGTCTTTTTCAATCTGGATGTCCTTTATTTCTTTCTCTTGCGTGATTGCTCTGGCTAGTATTTCCGATACTATGTTAAATAGGAGTAGTGAGAGTGGCCATCCTTGTCTTGTTCCTGTTGTTCCTGTTCATTCAGGATGATACTGTTCCTGAATCAGTATGGTAGTGGGTTAATGGTATATGGTTTTAATTGTGTTGAGATACATACCTTCTATACTTACTTTGCTGAGAACCTTTCTCGTGAAGTGATGTTGAATTTTGCTGAATATTTTTTCTGCATCTATTGAGATAATCATGGTTTTTGTCCTTGATTTTGTTAATGTGGTGCGTCACATTTATTGACTCATATGTTGAAACATACTTGCATCCTTGGGATGAATCTCACTTGATCATAGAGTACAACTTTTTTTTGATGTGTTACTGCATTTTGATTTCTAGTATTTGGATGAGGATTTCTGTGTCTATGCTCATCAAAGTTATTGGCCTGCAGTTTTCTTTTTTTGTTGTATCATTGTCTAGTTTTGATATCAAGGTGATGCTGGACTCAGAGAGTGAGTTTGGGAGAGTGGCCCCTGTTTCTTTTTTTCTTTTTCTTTTTTTTTTTTTAATAGTTGGAAGAGATTTGGTATTAATACCTCTTTAAGGTTTGGTAGAATTCAGCAGTAAAACCATCCAGTCCTGGGCTTTTCTTTGTTGGGAGACTGCTGATTACTGCTAGTTTTCAGATTTGTTGGATAAGTTGTTTGCAATAGCCTCTAATGATTCTTTGTATTTCTGTGGTATCAGTTGTAATGTCTTCTTTTCTGTTTCTGATTTTTGTAATTTGGGTCTTCTCTCTCTCTTTTTTTTTTTTGTTGTTGTTGTTGTTAACCTAGGTAGTGGTTTGTATATTTTGTTTATCCTCTTAGAAAAACATCTTTTTGTTTCGTTGATTTTTTAATACCATTTTGGGGGTTGCTATATCATTTAGTTCTGTTCTTATTGAAATTACTGCTTTCTGCCTACTAACTTTGGGATTGGATTGTTCTTGTTTTTCTAGTTCTTTGAGGTATCACAGTAGGTTGTTTATCTGAAATCTATTTATTTTTTATTCCAATAAACTTCTCTCTTCATACTACTTTTCCAGTATCCCACAGGTTTCGACATGTGTCTTTATTTTCATTGTCTTCAAGAAATTTTTTGATTTCCTGTTTAATTTCTTCTTGGACCCATAGGTCATTAAGGAGCCTGTTGCTTAATTTCCATGTATTTGTATAGAGCCCTGAGTTTCACCTGTTATTAGTTTCTGCTTTCAATCCATTGTGGTCTAAAAAGATACTTGAGACGATTTTGATTTTCTAAAAATCTGTTGAAATTTGATTTGTAACCTAATGTGTGGTCTATCCTGGAGAATATCCCATGTGCTGCTGAGAAGAATATATATTCTGTAGTTGCTAGATGAAATATTCTGTAGATATACACCAGGTCCAATTGGTCTAAAGTGTAGTTTAAATCCTGTTTTTCTCCATTGATTTGTTGCCTAGATGATCTGTCCATTGCTGAGAGAGGGGCGTTCGGGTCTCCAACTATTTTTGTATTGGGGTTTATCTTTTTCTTTAGGCCTAATAATGTTTGCTTTGTATATCTGGGTGCTCCAACGTTGGGTGCATGTATATTTATAATTCTTATGTCTTCTTGCTGAAGTGATCCCTTTATCATTACAATGTGGCCTTCTTTGTCTGTTTTTATGGATTTTGGTTTAAGGTCTATGTTATCTGATATAACAATAGCTTCTCCTGCTCATTTTTGGTTTCCATTTATGTGGTGTAACTTTTTCCATTCCTTCACTGTTTGTGTGTGTGTGTTTACAGGTTAATTGAGTCTCTTGATGATAGCATATAGTTGGGTCTAGCTGTTTAATCCAATCTGTCCATCTGTGTCTTTTGAGAGGGGAGTTTAATTCGTTTACATTTAGGGTTGTTATTGAACAATACTGTCTTTCTCCTGGCATTTTAGCACTTTTTAAAAAATGATTTAAATGTCTTTTGTTCCTTTTTCCCTTCTTGTTATTCATCTTCAATGTTTTCTGGTTTTTTGAGGTTGTAAAATTTAGTTTCTTTTTTCTTTCTTCTTTGCATTTGTGTTTTACCAGTGGATTTTGCCCTTTCTTGTATATTTGTGGTAGTCATTATCATTTTTTGGATTCTAAGTGAAGGACTTCCTTGAGAATTTGTTGCAGCACTGGTTATGTGGTGCTTAACTCCCACAGATTTTGTTTGTCTGGGAAATACACTATTTCTCCCTCATTTCTGGAGAATAGCCTCACTAGGTATAGTATTCTTGGCTGGTAGGTTTTTTTTTTTTTTTTCTTTTAGTGTTTTTAATATATCCTCCCATTTTGTTTTGCCTCTAGAGTTTCAGTTGAGAATTGTGCTGTTAGTCTCATGGGATCACCTTTATAAATGACTTGATGCTTTTCTTTTGCTGTTTTTTGAATTTTCTCTTTGTCTTTGAGCTTTGCCAGTTGGAATGTAATGTGTCTCAGAGAGGATCTTTTTGGATTGAATCTGTTTGTGGATCATTGAGCCTCCTGGACCTGAAGGTCTATGTCTCTGCCTATACATGGGAAGTTTTCTGTTATTATTTTATTGCATAAATTTTCAATGTCTTTACCTTTATTCTCCCCTTCTGGAACATCCATGATTTGGATGCTTTTGCACTTAAGGTTCTTTGCTATCTCACTGGGTTATTTCATAAAGACCATATTCAAGGTCAGAATTATTTTCTTCTGCTTGCTTTAATTTACTGCTTAAGGTCTTGTTTGTGTTTTTTATTTCATTGATTGAATTCTTGAGTTCCTTGGGTTCTGCTACATTATTTTTTAAGATATTAATCTCTTTGTAGATTTCTTCCTTCATATCCTGGATATTTTTTCACATTTCATTGTATTTTCTAACTGAGTCTTCTCCTATCTCACTGACTTCCCTTAAGATTGTTACTCAGAATTCCTTCTTAGTCATTTCAAGGGTTTTCTGTTCTGTAGGGTCTGATATTTGAGAATTACTATATCCCTCTGGTGGTGTCATATTTTCTTCTTTTTTTTTTTAACCTCTACCTTGATTTCTGATTATGCAGTAGATCAGTTATTTCTTCTGTTACTCTGGAATGGACTTTGAGGAGAAAGACTTCCTTTTCTTTTTCCAAGATCCTCTGGTGACTCTCCCTGTGTCAATGCAGTCAAATATGCAATGGACCACCTGCACAGTGGTTGTGGCTACTACTGTGGCAGTAAGTTGTCCTTTTGGCAGTAGAAGCTGTGTTGGTGTCTCTTATGGACGACCTCCACAGAAGTGGTTTGGGACCTCCCAGGCACAGTGGCCCTCTTCCTGACATCTGGGTGGGTAGAGGAAGCTGCCCAGGGCTTTTCCCTGCCTGGAACTCCCTGTCATTGCAGCAGCACTCCTGCCTTCTTTGCCAGTGGGAAGCAGTCTGCCTAGGGGCTATTCCCTTTCTAGGCCTCACTGTCATGGTGACAGTGCTCCTCCACTGTATGTTAATCCTGAATAATTATATGGCTAACTCCCCAATCATACTGCATGAGGCTGAGTGCAAGAAGTCTGAATTGACATTGGAGCTGCCACGTTCCAGAGATAAAAATATTTTCAGTTTGAGCCTTACCAAGTTAATTGACTGTTAAGACAAATTCATCAATACTTTTTTATCAATATAGCAGATCCAAGAATCTCTAAAACATGACATTCACAACATCTAAGATTATAATCCAAAACTATTTGACATAACAAGAAAAAGAATATGGGACTCATTCTCAAGAAAGTGACCAACAAATGCCAGGCCTAAGATGTTGGCATTGGATCAATGAAGGCTGCTTATGTTCAAAGAGATAAGACAAAATTTCTCATAATGCATGAAAAGATATGGAATGTCACCAGGTAAATGGAATATATAAAAAAGTAGATAGAAATTTTAGAATTAAAAAATATATTGTTTGAAACAAAAACATTTACTTGAGTTTATTAGTGAAATGGAAATAGCAGAGAAAAGAGTAAAGTAACTTAAAATATATCAGTAGAAATTCAATATGAAGAAGAACAAATTAAAAGTTTGAAAGCAAAGAAACACAGCCTGTGAGCAAGATGAAAAATTTTTATCTTGGTCCATGGTAGACTCCGAGAGAAAGAACAGAAAGAATGAAACAGAAAAACCATTTGAAAAATAATGACTGAAACATCCCCAAATCTGTGAAATGTATAAATT
The DNA here is from genome assembly GCF_027409185.1 of Cynocephalus volans. Classification (NCBI taxonomy): domain Eukaryota; kingdom Metazoa; phylum Chordata; class Mammalia; order Dermoptera; family Cynocephalidae; genus Cynocephalus; species Cynocephalus volans. Next base: position 151,939,592 of record NC_084464.1, on the reverse strand, counting down.
TATGAATTCATGAAGCTAAGCACAAGCCTCACAGTACATTTATCATAAAGATAAAGTGAAAATGTTGAAGAAATGCAGAGAAAAAAATGACATGTGACATAAGGGGAACAGCAATACAAATGATTGTTAATGTCATAACAGACACTATGAAAATGGAATGAAAATGAAACATCTTTATAGTACCAAAGAAAGAAAGAAAAAATAATACACCCAGAATTCTATAGTCAGCAAAAATGTATTTCTAGAATCAAAAGGAAATAAACGCATTTGCAGATAAAAAAAATATCTAAAAGAAATCATCACCCCTAGATACACACTGAAAGAAATGCTGAAGAATGATCTTCAGCTGAGAGAAATGATACCAGATAAAAAGTTGGATTCTAAGTAATTTTACATTTTCAGGTCTTATACCTAGGTCTTTAATCCATTTTGAGTTGATTTTACTGTATGGTGAGAGATGCATATCTGTAAAATTACTAAGGGAAAATATAGGTGAAACACTTCAGCAGTTAGGTCAGGGCAAAGGCTTTATGAACATGAGCCCGAAAGCACAAGCAGCAAAAGAAAAAATAAACAAATGGAACTATATCAAACTAAAGAGTTTCTTCAAAGCAAAAGAAACAATCAACAGAGTGAAAAGATAGAGAATGGGAGAAAATTTTTGCTAACTATGCATCCGACAAGGGACTAATATCAAGAATATACACAGAACTCAAGCAATTATACAGTAAAAAAATAAATGATCCAATTAAAAAATGGGCAAAGGAGCTGAATAGACATTTTTCAAGGGAAGACATACAAATGGCCAACAGATACATGAAAAAATGCTCAACATCACTAGTCATCAAGGAAATGCAAATTAAAACCACATTGAGATACTACCTCACCCCAGTTAGACTGGCTATAATCAAAAAGACGGTGAATAACAAATGCTGGCAAGGGTGTGGAGAGAAGGGAACTCTACTGCACTTTTGGTGGGACTGTAAATTAGTACAACCACTTTGGAAAACAATTTGGAGGTTCCTCAAACAACTACAGATAGATCTTCCATATGATCCAGCAATCCCTCTTCTGAGTATATATCCAGAGGAATGGAAATCATCATGTCGAAGAGATACAGGCACTCCCACGTTTATTGCAGCTCTGTTTACAATAGCCAAGATATGGAACCAACCTAAATGTCCATCAATAGATGACTGGACAAGGACACTGTGGTGTATATACAGCATGGAATACTACTCTGCCATAAAGAAGAATGAAATACTCCCATTTGTAACAACATGGATGAACCTGGAGAAACTTACGTTGAGTGAAACAAGCAAAGCACAGAGGGATAAATATCGCATGTGCTCACTCATATGTGGGAGCTAAGAGAGAAAGGAAGGAAGGAAGGAAAGACCACAGTAGTGCCGTGATCCAACAGAGGGAGGGAACATTCCTAGGGCTACAAATTGGAGTTGGGGGGGAAGAGGGAGAGAGGTTGGGGGATAATTAGGAGGGGACAAAGGGTACAAAAGTAATTTCTGGTAATGGGTGTGCCCCCAGTATGAATCTGGCACCCACATCCTGGGCAGGAGGGGGGACAATCAGCTTTGTATCTCATGAATATTCATAATAAATAAATAATAAAAATAAATAAATAAATAAATAAACAAACAGCAGTTTAGAAATAGAAAAAAAGATAATACTTATCTTTTCATGAACACTTTTTGAAAACCCCTTTTATACAATACCTTCTGACATACACCATACTCTCCATGCTCTTCAGCCACTTAACTTTTCCAAGATCATCTCTGTGAGCATCTCTGCCTAGAGTAAAATTTTTTTAACTCCAGCTCTCTCAGAGCCAGGACAGATATTGCTTATGCTGAATATCCACTACCTGAGACAGATTTGAACACCCCTTTTATGTTTTCATTGCCTCACATTAACATAACTTCTGGGTCACTTTGTCACATTCAAGTGTAATTGTAAACTGGCATATTTGTCCTCAACTTCACTCTAAGCTACTTGTTGGGTGTGATTTAATAAAATTTGACAAGAAATGTTTGCATCATAAAAAAATAAAAATAAAAATAAATGGCTTTCTGCCGAGTCTTCATTGCAATGGCTTTCTGACTTTTAATTAAATTTTCAGTACTTGTGGATGCTTCCTCATGTGCCCTGTCCACAGAGCTTGCATTGCCTCCATCATTAAGTGGAGTGTAAAACCAAACGGGAGATTATTAAGCTTGTTCATTTCTTTGTTATCAGTGGCTGGTGACTCTCTCCCTTTTGCACGTTAAGTAAGGATGGAGCTTTCTACCACGATATATTCCAAGAATGAAATAAGCTCTTGTAAACAGAGCATGATTAGTCCTAATGCAGGAGCTTATTAAATGCTCCTCATTATACATTTCTGGTCTGTTTCACCAGTGTTAAATGAACTTCATGTAAATTAATAAAAATAGGTTAGCATTATTTGTAACAGGATTGAGAGTAAAGAAAAAAACTGTAAGCAACACTAAACTTGGCAACTAATAAAAAAAAAGTTGGATCCTGATGAATTAATGATGACCATTAGAAATGGTAAAAATCTGGGAAAATACAAGACTACATTGCTGTTTGAATGTATTTAAATACATATGAATTTTTAAAATAAGGATATTGTAATGTGGTCTTTGGGGAGGGGTAATACATATGTAATTGAACTCTGTATCACAAAAATGGTGAAAGATGCTGTGGTTGGAAATAGACTAATCATTGTTACACTGTGAAAGATCAGTAACTTTATTTCTAGAGCAACTACTAAAATAATGCAAAACCTGAATAGCTAAAAAGCAAGAAAGCCCTGATTGTACTTAGAAAAAACTCCTAAATACCGGCCTCCAATCATAAATTTTCTTGAGTCTGTTAGAAAACTGAGGTCATCTGGACTCAATTTTAAAGGATATAGTCAATTTTAAAGGATGTCAGACCCTCAGAGGAGAAATGGGAAACGTGAATTGTTTCACTTTTGTCAGCACAGGAGGAAAATGAGCTGCCATAAAGGACAATAGAAAGAAAACAGCTCAAATTTAAAGGTCAGTGTGAGCTAGCACAGTTTTGTATCCCTGGAGTTCTGTGACTCAAATGTAGTCCAGACTCACTCACCAGCTCTTCTCCATGTGCCTCTCCTTGAGTGATTACAAGAAAAATTGCAGATAAAATAGGAGACATGAGAGGACTTCAGTCAGTGACATACAGGCAAGAAACCTTGCTTGGCTCCCAGATCCTTTTTTCACTTTTCATTTGAAGCAAAGCTGTAAGCTTCTAGCAGAAGTGGAGAAAACACTCCTGATTACCGGCACAAAGGTAATATTTGATGACTCTGTAAAAGGGTTAAACACAAAAGCTGTCTGTTGCTGGTGGTATCTTAGTCCATTGGGGCTGCTATAACAAAATACCATAAGCTGGGTGGCTTATCAACAACAGAAACTTATTTTTCACGGATCTACAGGCTGGGAAGTTCAAGATCAAGGCACCAGCAGATTCAGTGTCTGGTGAGGGTCTCCTTCCTGGCTCATAGATGGTGCTTTCTTGCTGTGTCCTCATGAAGTAGAAGGGGCAAGACAGCTTTCTGGGGCCTCCTAAGAGTACTAATCCCATTCATGAGGGCTCCACTCTCATGATCTAATCTCCTGCCAAAGGCCTTGCTTCCTAATATCATCACACTGGTGATTAGGTCTCAACATATGAGTTTTGGGGCAACAAAAACATTCAGACCATATAGCAGGTGTATGGCGGCAGGAGAAGGAAACCAGCTTGAGCCAATGACTTAGCAACTGCTACGTGCTATCACAGGGGAGTGCCAGGAAATGTCCTTTACCTAAGACAATTCATGGAAACAAAGCTCACTTTTACTGACAAAAGAAAGGAGAAGATAGCTAAGAAAGCCCTCCTAAAGCAGCGTAAAATATTTTTCTGTTAAACCCAATTGCATTGTTTTGGTAGGACTATATTTTACTTGAACTATTGCACTACATAAGAGATCATCATAAGATATTATTGTGTTACTATGGTACATGTATAGGGCACATGTGCTTTTTCCAGTATGTTTTTTTATTGGTTAAGGATATTCATGAGATACAAAGCTGACTGTCACCCCTCATGCCCAAGATGTAAAGGCCAAATTCATACTAGCAGCATACCCCAAATTAATTTAAATGAAAAATTTAAAAAAGAAGAGGAAAGCCCACCTGCAGAGACCCATATGCCCAGGGACTGCCCAAGACTAAAGCTGGAGTGGAAGAAATGGGAACCGCCTGTGCCCACCACCACCCCTGAACTGAGTAACAGCAGCAGTCTACTGTGTGGCAAAGGGGAAAAACAAGAAGGCACATCTCAGTGGGGACAGGCCTGTAGGTGCTGCCAAGAGCTGAAGGAAGAACAGGGACATTCAGAAAAACACCTGTTACTCCAGGCTTAAACCAGGCACAAGGCAGCAGCAATCCAATGCTGAAGGAATGCACGACCTGTGGTGCACTGAAAACAATTTCAACAAAAACAAAACCTAACCCCAGTTCAAGTCCTGGCTAGATAGACTCAAACCTCTCCTTTCCAAAGGAGACACATTTGTAGGCATGAATATTGACTTTAACGTCTACTGTTCTTACACATACAAGATCTAACTTTAAATCAATATTCTCTTCTTGAAAAATGCTAAAGAACTCAACATTATGTGCTCTCACCACAAAAATGATAACTATGTGAAGTAATGCATATGTTAATTAGCTAGTTTTAACCATTACACAATGTATATGCGCTTCTAAACATCATGTTGTACAGAATGAATACATACAATTTTATCTGTCAATTTTTTTTTTTTTTTTGTCATTTTTGTGACCGGCCGCCCGGCGCTCAGCCAGTGAGTGCACCGGCCATCCTTATATAGGATCCGAACCCGCGGTGGGAGCACTGCTGCGCTCCCAGCGCCGCACTCTCCCGAGTGCGCCACGGGGTCGGCCCTATCTGTCAATTTTTTTTAAATAATAAGTAATTTTGAAAAAATATATGAGACACAAAAAAGTAAGAACAAGTAAGGAAACAATTCATTGTCAAGATTAAAACCTAGTATATAGAATCAGACCAAGAAATGACCCAGGCATTGGAATTATAAGTTGGGTCTTTAAATTAATTATGCCAGTTTTGGTTTACATGTAGTTTCCTGGAAAAATAATTAATAGCACTCCTTTTCACCTTCAACAGTGTCCTGGTTTGAACAGTAGTTTACATAATCATCTTACTTGGAAAAATTTTGCACATTTTATCTCCCTTAAACCTCACTAAGTGTTGTGAACCAGAAATTATTATCCCTATTTTACAGATGATAAAAGTAGCTTCAGTAAATATAGAAACTTGACCAAACCGAATATCTAGAAAGACTATGCTGCTATTCAAATACAGAGCATTTGACTTAAAAGTTCCACTTTCATCCATTTTAAGCAAGATGGAGTCGTATAATTCTTAGATTGTCATACATTTCTCCTATTTTTGAACATAGTTAAAATAAACAAGTGACTCTTCTACCTGACCTTTAAAATTTCCTGAAAGCCTTATTCCCAAGGTCTATCCTGGTTTTCTCTGAAAACTTGGATTCAACTGGGCATAGAACCGATCCTTTATAACCTAGTCCTCATGTACTTTCAGCTGTTCTTCAGAACTAATCATGGACCTTTCTTATTACTTCTGAGTTTAATATCATACAAAAATAATTTTTTATCAGTATACTAGATAGCAGTCACCATCAAACTGGAAATACTCTCACCTGAATCAAAGTCAATTCCCAACCAAGGCTTCAGAACCAATTAAACTCAAAAGTAATGGAAAAGTAAACATCCTGCTGTAGAGGCAACAACATAAAAAGAATGCTAAAGTGTATCAATTGCAACAACTAGCAACAAATGAAAGAAAATATGTCCTCTATATTTAATTCATAATCACAAGAATGAACATCTTTTATTAATATGTATGCAAGTTGCATGTCCCGTTTACACTCAAAATTCTAAAGATCAGGTATATTATAATTAGAAATTAGATGGAGATAAAAATATTGCTTATAAACACTAGCAGGTGTGTCTTTGAGAAAGCATTCAATTTGCCAAGATGATGGCAGTAAATTCTCTGGAGCTATAAGATGAAATTCATCACATGGCTTCTGCTTTTCTATTAAGTTAACCTCCTGTGGGAGGCATTGGACTTTGTATATTGAATAAGAAATCAACTCTAAGTAGCTTTCTAAAAGTATTATAATTTCTACTGCCATTGTAATTTTGTGATCTGTATCATACCAGGAAATAAGAACTGCACATACTATACATGAACAATCCATAGAGCTGAAAATTAATTACCAGTAATGATTTTTGACAGGTTAAAGGCCTTTCTTGTTTGCTACCCTATCTTAACCATATTTTATTAAAAAATCATACTGAATTGAACTGCTTCACCCTTTTGAACAGAGAGTATAGGAGGGTATTTCGAAAAGTTCATGGAAAAATAGAATTGAAAGACAATACAAATCTTTCCATGAACATTTTGAAGTACCCTTACTTAGAAAAAAAAATGTGGTTTCTATTGGCTCTTGAAGTGGGGTTTTGTTGCTATTAATGGTTTTAATTCCCCGCCCTCTTTCCCAGGCCTTGCCACTGACCGATACTGTTACTTTCGCCAGCAAAAGATTTCTTAAACTTGATTTTAAAAACAGTCCCACCAGTTATTCTTCCCCCTATTTCTTATACTATGCAGCTTGTTTCTAATTTTAAATGAATCATGCACTTGATATCAAAAAAATAAACACCAAACCCAAAAGTCACATAGATTTTGTCTGTATTTTCTTTTAGACATTTTACAGTTTTACATTTTACTTTTAGGCCTATAATCCATTTTGAGTTAATTATTGTATATGATGGGAGGTATTGTGTTAATGTTTTGTTTAGTTTTACTTACAGATGCCTAATTGGTTCAGCACCCCTGGTTGAAAAACTATCCTCCATTGAATTGCTTTTGCATGTTTATCAAAAATCAGTTGACTATATTTGCGTGAGTCTATTCCTGATGTCTCTATTCTAATCTACTAATATATGTATTTATTAACTCCAGTTTCTTCAATACCACACTGTCTCAATTCATGCAACTTTATAAAAGGGTTTAAATTAGATGATGTAGGTTCTGCCTGAGTCCCTAAAATCAGTCCATGTGAGTTCAGAATTATTTTGGCTATTCTGTTTTTTTGCCCTTCCAGTGTATTTTAGAATCAACTTATCGATATCTATAAGAACGATTGCTTGAATTTTGATTGGAATTGCTTTACGTTTGTAGGTCAAATTTGTGAAAAATTATATTTTAATAGTATATAGCCCTGCAATCCAAAACTTCATATGTAGCTTCATCTATTTCTATTTTTTGCTTTCTTTCATCAGTATTATGTAGTTTTATGCACACAGACTCTGCACGTGATTTGGTTCTTTGTTTTTTTTTTAAACTTATACTCAACTACTTCATTTTTTGTATTACTGTAAATGGTGATTTTTAAATTTTAGATTCTGATTGTTCATTGCTAAAATATAGAAACACAAATAATTGACTTTTTATATTTACTTTGTATATTAGGACTCACTTGTTAATTTCAGGGCTTTTTGTTTTTTGTAGATTCTTTTGTAGATTATTCAACACAATAATGTTGTCTGTGAAAAAAAATAGCTTAATTTATTTCTTTCCAATCTGTATACGTTTTATTTATTTCTCTTGCCTTATTACATTAGATAGGATTTCTAATGCAATTTTGAATAAGATGAGAGATGACAACTTTGCCTTGTTCCGCATCTCAGAAGGAAAGCATTTAGTCTCTTACCATTAAGTATGGTGTTAGCTGCAGATTTTTCATAGATTCCTTCTGTTAGGTTAAGGAACTTCTTTAGGCAGAATGATTATTGATATAGGCCAGAAACTTATTTATTTGACATAGAGATGTTTTGAAATCTACTCTGTTCACAATTGATATATGTATTCCATAGTTCTTTTGGTTACTAGGTATATCTTTCTCCATCCCTTACTGCAAATGCATCAAAATCTTTATTTTCAAATAGATTTCTTTTAGACAGCATATGGTAGGATCTTGCTTTTATATATGATCTGATAATTTATTTTTAAAGGCTTTTATTTTTATCTTTTTACTTTATTTTTAAGCTGAAACAGAATTGATTATGAGGTCAGAGTTGACCATCAGCATTTGTGCAATACATGATGATCAAATCATAGCCATGTCTTGGCTATTGTAAATAGAGCCATGATGAAGATGGGAGTGCATGTATCCCTTCAACATGATTATTTCCATTCCTTTGGGTATATACCCAAAAGTGGGATTGCTGGACTGTATGGTAGTTCCACCTGTAGTTGTTTGAGAAAATTCCATACGGTTTTCCATAATGGCTGTACTAATTTACACTCCCACCAACAGTGTAGAAGTGTACCATTTGCATTTAAATTGACTTTAGATAGAGTTGTATTAAAATCTACAATCTTGATGTTTTCTTTTTTCGTTATTGGTGTTTTGATTTTCAAAGTTTTTTTAAGACATGTTATCATTTTGTTGTGTTATGCATGTCAAGCTTGTAATTTTTTGTTTGTTTGCTGTTTCTAAACAGAGGATATTTAGGGTGATTTCAAACTATGCCACTGGCTATGCCATCTTGCTGCCAGCTGAGTCAATATATTTGAATATGAGAAGACCTCTATTTATGAATTAATCTAATAAAGAAAATATATGTGATGTGTCATTATTTCTTCTTATATAATTGCTGATCTGATTTTATTACCACTTTCTCAAAATATAAGGTATTTTCCTTTATTTTTCCTATGCAGAAGGTAATTTAAGCACCCCAAAAAATATTACTTTGAGTTTTGAAGATTGTACTCCTATTATATAACCCAAAGTCAGAGCCCGTGAAAGAGCATAGTAATTTAAAATGTAGAGTCTGGAGATAGACTGCTTTTATTAGACCATTACTGTTGCTTATAACAAAATACCTGGAACTGGGTACACTGTAAGAAAATGAAATTTATTGCTTACAATTTCTGAGGCTGGGAAGTCCTAAGTCCAGGAAACGCTATCTGGTGAGGGTCTTGGTGGTGGCGACAGTGATCCTGGGGTCTCATATGGCAGAAAATGGTGGAGCAGATAAAAGACTAACCTTTCATGTGCTTTTCTTTAAAAGCTCTCACAACCATACCCCTGATGACCATTTTTAATCCATTCATTATAGCATGATGCTATGATCTAATCACCTTTTCAAGGCCCCACCTTTCAATTACCATAATAGGATCTCCCACCTTCAGCAGTTACAGTGGGGATTGAAGCTTCAGTGAGGTTGGGGGAATATCCAATCTGCAGCACTGCTACATTCACATTTGGGTTCAGGCAAATTTTTAGCAGTGTGATCTTGTGAAAATTCCTTTATTTTTATTTTACCTTTCTTATCTGTAAAATAGGGATATTAATATTAGTAAAATAAAACTGTGTATAAAATCAGCGTTTTTTCATTTTTATATGTAGCTCTTTTCTAGGACCTAATTTGTGTTTCTTAAGAAAATTTATCACTCTTTCATTCTCATACCAATATTGTGAGACAGACGTGTAGTTTTGCAATTAATTATATTTTACAAATGAAAATATATAGAGTCAGATAGTGTAAATAACATTTCCAAGGTTGGACAGCTTTTGGTGCCAGAAAAAGGCATTAATTCAAGCTGCAACAAAAGCTTTAATTGTAGACTTTTGGTATTTAAAAAAAAAATGTTGCTTTCATTTGCTGTCATTAATACTTTCACTGGAAGACATTTTTATTTCACAGATAGCAAAATTGAGTGAGTCACTAAAGGAAATAATAATGCTCTTGAGTTTTTGGCTTAATTTTAACCTTTATATTTATGTAACACAGAGTATACCTTTGTTGCCTATAATGGAATGTTTAAGATAAAAATCAGTGTCATTAAAATGCACTTAAGCCTAAATATCCTAATCTTTGTGAATTATAGACAGGATTGGAAAATTCATGATTGTGTCATGAATAATAACAATAACAATCACTTTAACTCTCCATTATTCGTGTTCAAGGAGAGTTACATGAAATTTCATAATATAATTTTTTTCAAAAAAGAGTAGGGAATAGTTGAACTTTACCTACTCACATTAAAACCTAATGAAGGATCTTTTTAATTATAATAATAAATCCCAAATTTGCATGACAATTGTATGCATTAATTTTAAAAATTGTAATGAGAGCAGAAATCGTTGAAGAGAAATCAGTTTTTCTATTATTATTTACACGTAAGGCCATTTAAACTGTGAGGGAAAATCACAGAACTCTGTTATCTGTTCCCACTGTAGATTCTTGTTTCTCCAACCTCCAACTTCAGTCTGAAAAGCTTTGTGTGTTCTTGGGTAGCTTTACTCTTCTATTGTCAGAAACTATTCTTCTACTCTTCTAAAATTTCTAGTCCACCATTTTCTAATTTACTCACAAATATTCACTCATAGAAACATTTATTTGGTGCCTAGTATATGCCAGACATACTTCCTGGCACTGGAGATGCTAAGGGGAGAGGGGGAGGGAAACACAGATGAGATCCCACCCTCATGAGTTCTAGGGTGTAGGGGATACAGAGTGCCAAGCAATTAACTATGAAATAATTACAGAAGTTTTACTCTGCTCTGCTTCACTGGAAACAAGGTATCAGAAACTCCTTCACTTCTGTTTATATCCATCCACATTCTGTACTGTTTTCTAGGGCTGCCATGACAATATACCACAGACTGGGTGGCTTAAACAACAGAAATTTGTTTTCTCACACTTCTGGGCCACAGGTTGGTTTCTCCTGAGTCCCGTCTCCGCGGTTGGCAGATAGCCTTCCTCCTGCTACCTTGTCCCATGGTTGTCCCTCTGTGCATGCACACCTTTGGTGTTTCTCTATATGTTTTCTCATAGCAACACCAGTCACATTGAATTAAGACTCTTCTAAAGATTGCGTTTTAACTTAATCACCTCTTTAAGGGACCTATCTCCAAACACAGCCACATTTTGATGTGTTAGAGGTTAGGGCTTCAAATAAGAATGTTGGGGAATCTAGCCCATAACAATGATCTAAATAACCTGGTAACTTTCCTAATGTTTAAGGCTTATTCTTCCACTTAAATTGTATATCTTATCTCTTCCCATTTGCTTTTGCAACTCACTCTCTTCGTTTTTTATATGATCTATGCCCTACCACTGCTAAACCCTTCCTCTTTACTGTCTGCTCTCTAGCAAATCACCAGTTAATTTAAGGTCTCTCCCATCGCATTTCACCTTTCACATTCTTTCACATTCTCTCTCTCTCTCTCTCTCTCTCTCTCTCTCTCTCTCTCTCTCTCTCTCTCTCTCTCTCTCTCACACACACACACACACACACACACACACACACACACACACACACACACACACACACACACACACACACACACACACACACACACACAATCTGTACTCCCTCACCTTCCACTAACTCCCCAACCTACCATAAATCTGACTTTTAGCCTCTAAAATGTTCTCAGGATTAAAACGCTCTCACCGAGTCAGGAGTTATATGTGAATTGGACAATCTAAAAGACATTTAAGATAGTTTTTACTTATTATTTGTTCCCTTAACAAGACTTGACATAGTTGGTTATTCTGTTTCTCAAGTCACAATCATTTCTTGGTTTCCACAGCATCACATGCTCCTGAGATTTATCCTACCTCTCTTGTTACACTTTCCTCTGTGTAACTGAGATGAAAAAAAGAGAAAGAAAGAATTCACTCAAAGTACCATCAATGGGGACTGGAGGGACTGCCACCCATTAGGGGAGCAGCCCTGACTCAAAATCAGCCTTTCTTTTTATTGACAAGACAAGGAAGTTGCACAAGAAAAATCAGTTGATTCAATCATCAAAGAAGGACATAAAAACAGGCAGTGTAAAACTTGTAACAGCAGTAAATTAACAATGTGACATTGTAAAGAGCTAGGTCAATTCACCAACAGCTTGTCCTTAGTAAACATTTTCTTTTCCACATACCTCCTACAGCAATTTTCTTAGCATATTTAAACAGCATTCAAGAAGTTTCCTTAAGTCTAAAGAACAATCAGTAGGTTAACAGTCAATAGTCATTCAAGCCAAATCAAACCAGCAACCTAAAACAGTCAAAGTACACAATCCTATCATTAATCAGTGATTAGAATTGATTAGATGGCTTTTGCCAAACTTAACTGTGGACTCTTGTCCCCTAATCAAGAGCCTTTTGACTCATTCATGCATTACCTAAAAATCCTATTCTAAGATGAAAGGAGAATCAAGATTTCTCACCCACTACATTCTCTAGTTATTTTTTTTTAATTATCTGCATCAGCTGTCTCTCTCCATTTGAATGAATGTCTTTCAGGCACCCCAATAGCTGTAACAAACTGTATAAAATGGTGCAAAACTTACTTCTTCTTGTTCCCATTCACTTGTATGTTTGCTATCACTTAATGGAATATCTAGCAATTTGCCCAAGCTAAAAATTAAGGAATCACCTTTAAACTCTTTTCTCTTGCAAAACTTATACACCCAATCAATTGCAAAGTCTTGTCACCTTCTGCTCTTAATTGCCTATCAATACCATCATTCCTGTCCATTTTCATTACTGGAATTGTAATACTATAGTAATTAACATTAATTCAGAAATATTATCATCATCTATGTACTATGCATTTTCTAGGTCTGGGGACAGGAGAAGGATTATACCAAACCGCATCCCTGTCCTTGGCTTGCATAACTGCAATGGTCAGGAGATTATTGCAATTTAATCACCTTCTGTTTCCATACCATTGCATTACTCAAGTAAGTTTTTGCCATGGCAGCCAAAGAAATTTTTTAAATATGAGAACTTGATCAAATGACTTCTGCACTAACAACTTTCTTTAACAAAAGTCGTAAACTCTTGCCAACCATTTCACGGCTCACCTCTTTGACCTCCTCAAGTACTATGATCCTTAGGCTCTATGATATAACGATACTGAACATCTTTACATGAATAATTGGGAAAAAGAGAAATCTATATAGAAATGAGAAAGGAGCATGCAGCAAATTAAGGCCTACATGTTCAAGAGCAAGCTCCATAGCTGCCTTCTATACACACAACCTAATAGAGCCAAACACAGGTATAAATAATTACAGCACAAGCCAAGGATTTATTAATCAATCTGCCACTCCTTCACTCATTCATTCAACAAATATTTATATTTTCCAGGTGGGCTGGCCTGGGTGACTGGCTCGGGTGACTGGCTCCTTGATGAACAAAAAAGATATGATTTCTGCCCTCATCATTCCATATACACAACATATAGATAGTGAATAACACTATGTGGCAGTGTATAAAATTGCAATGTACTTCTGCAAATTATAATTATTTCCCCAATTTTGAAATATGTTAATTAATTGATTCTTTTGGGTCTATTGTATATGATTTAATAATTTAACTTCTTTTTTTGACATTTAGTCACAGTAATAATTATAAGGATCATAATAATCATAATTAACATTATAGTAAGGATTATAACAGTGTACTTTTGCTTCAAGAAATGAAATAGCCAATTAAGAGGCTAGAACTTATGAACACTTATTATTTTACACATGAAGATATGAGAACATACTGTGCTGTTCATGGGGTAACCCCCAAATCCAATTTTGAATCAATGGCTTGTGAATATCTGGTAATGGATTATTAAGTACTAAAAATAGGGAAATTTTTATCATTGAATCCCTGTATAAAAAGTGTCTTTTCTTTCCTAACTGCTTTTAAGTATTTTTAATATTAAAAATAGTATTTTATACTATTGAGGAAGATACATAAGTAAACAAGTTAATCAGATGTCCATTATTAGAATGAGTCAATTTTAAGGAGAAAATCTTGTACTTGTAATCAACAGATACTACTCAATATATAACTCTGTTTTGTTTCTTTATTGCTGGAGGCAGTAGTGAGATAGGGTGACCCCCACTTTCAAAACATACACAATTCGCTTCTGTGAAACTGCTTGCTGTGTGACAAGATAAATTAAGTTTAAATAGTGTTTGAATTGCTTAAAAAATACTATTGTTTAAAATTTCCTCTCAGCTCTTTAGTTCCCCCTTGATAGAAGTTAAAAGCTAAATATTAGCCTGCCTTTGCTATTTCCCGCCTATGCTGTCCCTGACTGATAGAACCCAAGAGCTGTATCTGGATGTATCTAGACAACCTAAGGAGGAAACCGCCCTGTGAAAGTTTTTGCCATCCCTCAGTAATTAACTGACTTCTTTCAGCTTCTGTTATCAGCTTGCGCTAGGCCTCCCCAAACCCCCTCCTCATGCCAGGAGGGTATGTATGTATGTGTGTAACTATATAATAACTATAAATGTGTGACTATTTGATAATTTTAACTGTGTGACTATTGTAAAAATGTACCTTTTAAAAATCCCTCTAAACTTCAGTTCAGGGCTGCTTCCTTCCAAGACTTTCTTGGAGGAACTGTCACTGGCCAGCCAATAAAAAGCCCCTTTTAAATTCTCAGTTAGGTATTCTGGTTCCTTTTCCATATGGCAGCCTCAAAACAGTAGCTATATAAAATTCTATGTAAGCAGAAACACATTTTTAACCTAGAGTCACCAATGTAAATATAAAATTGAAATCACTTTTATATGAAGAGTTTTTAGAATTTAGTTATTTCATAGAGAGAAATATATGGAAAACAAACACACAATTAACTACAGTAATCATTCTTAATATGGTTTAAGCACCTACATCATTCCATGGTTTTACAATGTCAAGATTTCAAAGAATATGCTGGACTTTCTGATTTTGTTTATGATGGAGAGTTGTGTATTAGATAAATCTCTGAGCTGAAAACAACTATAAAAGTGAGATAAATTTTGAAGAAAAAATGGCTCTTTGAAGACAGTAAACTAGGCATGTGTCATTAGGAAATGTGTTGTTTATGTCTCCAATATTTATGGATTTTCTATGTATCTTATTGCTATAAATTATGATCAAAAGCACTTTGCATAAAATTTTACTTTAAAATGTTTTGAAATATTTTATGGATCACCATACAATCTATTTTGGTGATTTTGCCAGGTGTACACAAAGAGAATATGCATACTTCAGTTGTTAGGAATAATAATCTATATTTGTAATTTAGAACAAGTTGGTTAATAGCATTGTTCAAATCTTTTATATCCCTGCTGATTTATTTTACCTATGTGTTCTACAAATTACAGATAAATAAATATCAAAATCACCAAGAGAGATTTCATTTTGTCTGTTTCTTCCTTTTCTCCTGTTTTTTTGTCATTGTTCTTATTGTTGTTTGTGGGTTTTTTTTTTCTTTATATTCTGAAGTACTGTTATGTTCATACACACTAAAAATTCTGTGATAGCCTGATGAATTGATCTTCTTATCTTTTTGAAACATCCCATTTCTCATCTTATTCATGGTATTATTCCTTGTCTCCTTTGTCTGATATCAGTATGTTCATTACAATAATAATCAGTGTTTAAAAGCTATATCTATATTCATCCCTTTACTTACAACATACTTATGTCTTTATATGTAGAGCGTTGATCTGTTAGATTGTACATAGATGGGTCTTGATTTGTGTCCAGCCAGCCAATCTCCTTTCATTTATACCTTTTTGTCTGTTTGCATTGATATAGATTGTAATGGTTGAATTTAAATCTACTACCTTTCTGTTTGTATCCTATATATCCCATCTGTTTTCTGTAGTCCCTTTAGTTAATTGAATATGTTTTTATGTTTCATTTTATTTCCTATATTGTCTCCAGGCTTTTGGACTATAATAGAGCTGTTGCTGCAAGGATTACAAAATGCATTATTATTATAAACTACTTAAATCATTATACCACTTTGTATAAAAATGTAAAAATGTGCAACAGTAAAATTCCTTCCACATGTACTGTCTTTTGTGTTATTTTCATGTATCTTACATGTACAGGTATTATAAATTCCACAATAAAATGATACAATTTTTTTACACAGTAAACTGGTTATTAAAGAAACTGAAAGAAAACAAACAAAAAAACAGTCTTTTACATTTATCTATGTATTCATTTTTTCTTTTGGTATTCATTTTTTCTTATATATCTGAGTTTCCATCGGGTAACATTTCATCTCAACAAGAGCTCCCATTAACATTTCTTTTTTTTTTCTTCCTTTTTTTTTTTTTTTTTACTGGTAAGGGGATCGCAACCCTCTGCACGGTGTGGTCTGCACCACGCTCAGCTAGTGAGCGCACTGGCCATACCTATATAGGATCCGAACTCGCAGCCTCGGCACTACCAGCGCCGCACTCTCCCGAGTGAGCCATGGGGCCGGGCCCATTAACATTTCTTATAGAGCAGGTAAATTGGAAATAAAACTTCTGCCTTCTTCTAAGTATGTTTGTATCGTTTCCAGAAACATTTTGGGGGGTGGGGTGGGCAGCTGGCCAGTATAGGGACCCAAACCCTTGACCTTGATTCTTCTGTTTTTTTCTTGAGTCTTGAAGGATTCTTTTACTAGATACAAAATATCAGATTTACTTTTTTTTTCCCATTTTAACACTTTAAATATGCTGTTCCTCTTTTTTATGGACTCTGTTTCCAAAGCCACATAAAAAGAAATTTTTATCATTGAACTCCTGTAAAAAACTGTCTTTTTTTCTCTGGATACTTTTAAGATTTGCTCTTGTCCTTTGATTTTCAGCGGTTTGATTCTGAAGTAGCTAGGAAAGGCTGTAATACTGAGCTCCTTGCATCTCTGTGTTGATTTTTTGATCCAATTTGGAATATGCTCATCCATTATTTCTTAAAATTTCGTTTCTGCAACATCTTTTCTCTACTCTCCTTTAAGAACATTTGTATATGGAATGCTTGATATTGTTCAAAAATTCAATATAGACATGTTCATTTTTTTACTATTTTTCTTTCTTCAGTTTGAATTTATATTTATCTATCACAAAAATCATTGGTCCTTTATCCTATACCCTTCAAAGTCTGCTTAAGCCCATTATGAACTTTCCATTTCATATATATATTATTTAACACTATATACATATTTATTTAAATTCTGTCACTGATGACTTCAATATGTGGGTTATCATGTGGCCCCTATTGACTACTGTATTTCTTGATTATGGGTCATATTTTCATCCTTCTTTAAAGGTGTAGCAATTTTATGACTGCCTGTTAGACATTGTGAATAATATTTTATAAAAATTATGTATTATATTTACTTCTTCTAAAGGTTGTTAATTTTTTTTTCTGGAAGTTAGTTAAATTGCAAATTGATTCACTTGATTCTGTCAGACTTGGATTTATTCTTTTATAGGTCTAGTCTATTTAAGTTTAGTCTTTAGTCCTAAGGTCTGTCCTTTACTCTAGGTCATGGTCCAGATTCCAAAAATGGGAGTATTCTGCAATCTTAATTGTTTGCCCAAAGCAATCATAGAGGTCTCTTCACTCTGGCTAAGCCAGAACCTGTTTCCTGGCCCTGGGGACCTCTACTGTCTCCACACACGGTCAAATGGTGCAAATGAGCAGCAGAGCCTGTGGCAAATGAATCTAGGGGAACTGCATGCAAACTTCTGGATGCCACCAGTGTATAGGGCCTTGTTTCTGGAAAATTCCAGTCAACTTAACAGCCAGGAATTTTGATCTTTCCCTCATTGCCTCAATGAGAGTGTTCTGTTTTGCTTGGTCATTTCCTTCCTATGCTGCAGTCTAAAAGGGGCTCCCATCAAGAGCAGAAGTGATTATGTAGCAGACATTGTGGTTCCCTTATCTGAAAGGTCAGTGAGCCTCAAAACAGTTATTTCATGCACCGTGTTTTGTTTCGTTTTTGTGTATGCTATAAATTGAAGCCTAATCTTAAGCTGAGAAGAAATACGATCAATCACTATGGAATATAGTTTTTGAAATTAAAGGCACCTTCCAGGTAGGGTATAGATGATTGAACCATTTCCAAGACAACAACTAAGAGGAGGGAGAGGATATCTTACCAAATTTATATACATTTTCAAGACTTAAGAGAATTTTGGAATCAATGAGAAATACATAAAATAAAATTTCTGAGAATGCAGGACACTTCCTAAGTGACTTTTCTGACACACAAATCCTGGGTGCAAGCTGAAGATTGAGTATGGCTTAGGCAGAAAGATTCTACTGGGGGGAAGGGAAATCAGGAAGCTTTAGAAAGTCATGTACGTTGACATAACAAATTTGAATTTTAGCTTAAATGCATGGGTAGTTTTCCAAAATCCAGTGCTACTAAGTTCTTCATCACTGATTTTGGCATTAATAATATACTTAATAGTTTTTATACATTTCAAGCCATATATCTTTGTCAGCTTACTGGGATATACACATACATCAATAGTTTTTTAAAGCTTAAATCCCCAGCACATTTTCTAAATCCTAAATCCCAAGATCCATATTTTATCTCCATTCTTTTGATAATTTATCTGTTCTTACATTCTAAAAGAGTTCCACTACAGGGATGAACCCCACATATTTCTCCAGTCAAATTTTGTCTCCACATAAAGTTTGCTTTTCCCAATGTCTGCTGGAAATGTCAACTCACATAACCTGCCAACTCAAATTTAGTATATTCTAAGTAAACTTTTCATGTATTCTTTATCTTTCAAAGCAGTTAATTGCTTTATTATTCCACAGGTCATCCACATTCACCATTTTGGAACTGACTTTGATTCTTCTCAAGTGCAATTATCAGGCAAGTCTTTCCCTCCTGTTTGCACTGATGTTGCAACTTCTCTGTAGCTATCAATAATTCACATCCTCACATTACAAGAGTCTTGTTGCTCTACCCACCTCTAGTCTCTCTTCCTACAAGTGATGATCCTACGTGACTCTTTCCAAAGACCAACTCCTATCCTGTCTATTTTTATTGGGGGAGGGAGCATAAAATTTTTTATTCTCAAAACAGAGCATTAGGCTTCATGTAGCAATCTCCTCTCTCTTTCGCTGGGAATTTATCATAGTATTACATGTTTTGCAAATAGATTTGAATAAGCCAGTAGTGGTCATTCTGTTTTGATTTAATTACCCAAGTCATCATTAATATTTCAGTAATAATTTTAAATACACCTTTTACTTTTACTTCCATGTCTTATTCCAATAGGTCTCATCAAATACAAACAGCTATTAACTGACAGAGATTGCTTCATTTCATATCAAAGTGTTTTATTTATCTTAGATAAGATGGACACATTCTATATTTACTTTAGTGTTTAGTTCAATAATTGAATTTGGTAAGAAAAGTAAGAAAAATATTTAGGTCTTGCAACTAAGTAAAACAAATATATAAATATGCCTCCAATTTTGTAATTTGAAAGGTTTTCTAGTAGCATGAAAATTCGTATACTATGTATAGTCAGTACATGCAATTTTAATATAAGAACCACATAGGATAATAGGAAATAGCTATATAAGTATGCCGTCTTATCAGCACCGCACTCTCCTGAGTGAGCCACAGGCCGGCCCTATAAGTATGCCTTCTTAACTTTAATACCTTTTTATTACTATGTGATACAATTCATTAGTTGTACAGTATTTTTAAATCTACATCCACTGGTTATATCAAATATTTTAAATCTTGAGACTTCTAAAGTTATTAGTTTCTAAGTTTGGTGATAAAGACAGATTGTTATTTCTTAAAAATGTTTGTTTTTATAATGGCATTTCAAAGAGTAATATACTGGTCTTGGTAATAAAAAGTAAATAGAAAATGGCACAAAAAGGGAGGTCTGATTTAGATTGCTGTCTAGTTAGCTATTTTAGAAACAGCCTGTCCTAAAGTTATATACATGTCTTAAGAAATAGTTCCATGAGCCTCTTTTTATAACATTCTTATCTAAATAGCATTACTATGGGGACTAATTTTTGATATTTAGAGCACCAATTCCTTGACTTCCTACTAGAGTTGCAATCACTTATTGCATGCTGAATGTGAAGTATTGATTAGAGGCCTGGTCAAGAAGTAGAGAACCAAATTCTGGCCACTTCATAAAATAATACCACAGGTGGGGATCCATGTTCTTTGACTCACTAAGCCATTAGATGGGTTAATACCCTGCTGTTTCTGACCTTTTTCAGCTGTGAAGGCTGATTCACTGCAGAGGGAAAAATGTTCGTGATGTACTGATTGTGTTTCTTGGTTTATCTCCACTGGCTATTTTCTTACAGATCAAAATCTGGAAGCAAAACTTTGGTGGTTACTTTAATTTGGGCACTGTTGTTGACCCTTTATTTTTATGTCATTATTGCACCTATTGGTGTATGTGTTTTCTTGGGGTTTTGTTGGTGTTTTAATGTGAATATAGGAGCTACAGGAGAGATTGTCAGTCATTCACTAGTTTTTCCAACAATAAGTAGAAGTAATATTGAAAATCTGACAATAATAGATAGTTAGGATACTAACACTATCAAATATTAAAATTTGATATCAAATATTAAAACACAAGCAGATTTCATACCTTCTAGATCACTTTTAGATACTGATGAACAATCTCACAAAAACTTCAGTCTGATCAATTCTCTCATTCAGCTCTGAACTTATCAGAAACAAGCCTGCAGAAGGATGCTATCTGTTGCTATTTCTCTCCACAGATTTTCTGTTACTTCTTGCCTACTAATGGTTCTTGTGATGTTATGGGGGTTAGCAGAAGAAGAGAATGGAGAGATGAAGCATTGAGTTGCTATCTGGATTTTGGATTCTCTGTGCCATTGGTGTAAGGTGACCAAGTGTTAGCTCTTTATCTCAAGACACTTCTGCATTCTTGGAGATATCTCCATCAACTAATCACCTCAAATAACTCAATGCAGGTAATACTCTTTGGGTATTTACTTATGGCATCTCTAAGGCTCTGCTTCAGAAGGTAAACCACATGCAGCCCCTTTCTGCTAATATAACTCATAGAGGTATTAAAATCTAATAAATAAGGATTATTCAACATGGCATATTTAGAGTATTGCTTAAATCCTGAAGAACTCATTTTCTATATTACGTGTGCAAAAGTAAAAATAAAAATGCAAACGGTCAAAGAAATATTAAAATAGAAAAGAGTAGAATAATACATTGAAATATTTTCAAATTGCTAGATGTGTTTAATTAAAAATACACAAACAAAAATCTGTAGATTTGATGTTAAAATTTATGAATAGTTGAGCAAAAAATATTACAAAAATTAAAGGGTGAACAAAAATGCAAATTTTCAAATAATTTAACAGCTATAAAATACTTGTTTGAGGTTGAAAACGAAACTACTTGAAGACTCTGAAAAGTAAACAGTGGGAAGAGGTTTGGGGACTGAAGTCAAAACTTATACTGAGTCATAATGGAGACAGTTACAGTTCAAAGAACTGCAAGAAAGTTCAGAGGACTAAAATCCTGAAGAGAATGGAAATAAAAACAAAAACAAAAACAAAAAAGTTGGCATTCGGATCAGAGAAATGGAGAAAAGAGCCCTTAATTGCTGAAGAATGTAGGGCAAATCCCAGAGAGGAGCAAAAAAAAGAATCCCTTAATTTTATGTATGTATCCACATAAGTCCTGAGCTTACTGCTGAGACAGGTATGTGCTAAAAAATGAATGGCTTCAAGAACTGAACAGTATAAATGTGGCTTCAGGCCCCAGGTCAGCCCTTTGCAAAAACACATTCCAGGCCCACCCCAGCACCAGGCCAGCATCCCAGTCCTAGGCACCAGGCCTTCCCTGTGGACCTTGGCACCAGGCTTGACCCTAGGGGAAGGCTGGCCCCACCCTGGCTCTAGGTTCATCCCCATGGACGAAGGCATCAAGCGTGCCTCTGAAGACCAAAGGTACAGGCCTGCCCGTGTGGACCCAGGTACCAGGTCAGCCCACCCAAGGACTCCAGCAGCAAAACCACCCATGAACCCCACCAGATGGCCCACTCAGACTCTCTAGACAGGCTGACTCGTACAGGGGTTAGATTGAAAAAGGTGCCTACTTCAAATGTGCAGATACCAGTGCATGACTACAAAGATCACAAATAATCAGGGAAACATGACACAACCACTGGAATATCATTCAGCCTTAGAAAAGAAGAAAATCCTGTCATGTGTGACATCGTGAATGGATCTGGAGGACATTATGGTAAGTGAAGTGAGCCAGACTCAAAGACAGATACTTCATTTTATAACTTCTGAGGGTACTTCAAAAAGTTCATGAAAAGATTTGTATTATCTTTTAATTCTGTTTTTCTATGAACTCTTTGAAGTACCCTCATATACACAGACTATTAAAAAAGAAGAACTCATGGAAGCAGAGAATAGAATGATGGTTACCAGGGGCTGGGGTTGGGGTGGGGATATGTTGGTCAAAGGGTACAAAGTTTTAATTAGATAGGATTGAATAAGTTCTGGTGACCTCTTGTACAGCACGATGAGTATAATTAATGATAATATATTGTATGCTTGAAAAGTGCTAAAGAAGTATGTCTTCAATGGTCTTACCACAAAAATAGTAAGCATGTAAGGTGGCGAATGTGTTACTTAGCTGGATGTAATCATTTTACAATGTACGTGTATAACAAAACATCACGTTGTATACTGTGAGTACATATAATTTTTATTTGTCAAATATACCTTAATAAACCTGAGAGGAAAATAAATGATAGAGAGATAGATAGATAGATAGATAGATAGATAGATAGATAGATAGATAGATAGATAGATAGATAGATAGATGGATGGATGGATAGATAGAGATTGAGGTAGATATAATGGCTTCTAAATTTCTTAAATTTGGTGAAAGATATAAAGTTTTAGATTTAAGAATAACAATTACGAACCCCAAGCAGGATAAAGTCAAAGAAAATCATGCTCAGGAAAGTCATAATCAAGTTTCTGAAAACCAAACATAAGAAAGAAATCTTGAAATCAGCCAGAGAAATATGACACATTAAATATTTCATGAAACTACATTTCAGATGACTTTTAAAATCATAAATGTTGGAGGCCAAAGAGAGTGGAACAATAGCTTTAAACTGGGAACAGAAAATAGCTATCAACACAGAATGCTATATTCTACAAAATTAATATTTTTCAAGAATGAAGACAAAACAAATGTATTCTTAAATGAAGGACCTAAGAAAATGTCACCAAGAGACATTTGCTAAAAGAAAATACGAAAGGAAGTTCTTCAGGCTTAAAGGAAATTTACTCCAGTGAATTTTAGAACATCAGGATAAAGAAAGAATTATGGAAGAAGGAAATAACTGGATAAATATGATGAACTATATTTCTTCTCTTAAATACTTTATAATGTATATGGCTGTTGAGAACAAAAAATATGGTTGTCTTGGGAAGGTTCAATATCTAAAGATGCAATACATGAAAACAGTAAGATAAAAGGCAAATGACCTATTTGGTTATAAGACTTGCAGGTTTTTCTTTTATCTAACTG
This sequence comes from Cynocephalus volans, assembly GCF_027409185.1. Taxonomy (NCBI): domain Eukaryota; kingdom Metazoa; phylum Chordata; class Mammalia; order Dermoptera; family Cynocephalidae; genus Cynocephalus; species Cynocephalus volans. The sequence continues at coordinate 151,916,045 of NC_084464.1, read as the reverse complement.
TGATTCCTTTCTGATTCCTGCTAACTCCTTCACCTGGGGCAGGGCCCTGATTCTGAGAATTCTTCAAATCATCTGCCTACCCCATCAAACACTGGTTCTAAAACCTGAGCACCCAGCTAATCCTGTGAATCGCAGCTGTGCAGTTATCATTTTTCCTAATTCAACTGCTTATTAAGACACATAAAAACACTTTCCCAAGAAAATGATAATTTATTAAAACAATGCACATCAAGTTTTTATAACACCCTCATTTTATCACACTCACATTTCCATCACACACTTCATTGGCAATTTTCACATTTGTAATTAACAATTTAAATATCATATCATAATAGCTACATAAAGTATATAAAACGTTGTGCAGTATGCCAACACTTCCAATTAACCATTTCTGTTTTCTCAGCTGTATAAATCAATTATAATTAACTATTAAATAATGAGGTCTTTCAGAAAGGGAAATTAAATAAAGAAAATAATGAAATATTTTTATAACAGACACACTATTGCATTATTTAGAGGACAAAATGGAACAAAAAGTATTCTGTACAGGGAGTTTAAGATACTGAATTCTATTTTCTAATTCAGTTACACATAGTAGAGTAGAATAATAAAATTGATATCGGTAAGAAACCCTTCATAATGGGAGGCACCTAATACTAGCTCAGTTTAAGTATCTCTGCTGGGAAGTTAGTTCACTCTTAGTCTGATTTAATTGGGTTGTTTTTATTTATACATGGAGGCAAAGTTTGCAAATTTAGATAATTAAATAAATGAACTATGGTTCTGCCTCCTTTGTACTTTGCCACAGTTGATTCAGCTTTCTGATTATAATTTCTGTATTTGTCTTTAGCCAATTATGAAACATATACCTAAATTAAAATCTGTGTTTAAAAGTTTAAGGATAATTAATGAAATTTTGTGTAGGGAGTAAAATCAACAACAATAATTTTGACTATATTTAATAGAAAATTGATTGCATATACATCTAGCCAAAATTACTGTTTCAGATAGCAAATTTGTATGCCATATTGAAGTGCATTTTTAATGCTTAATATTCAAAATTCTATCAAAATCCAGTTTGGGAAGTGTGAGGCAGGCACAAATCTTGCAGAGTGTCAGTTACATGGAGAGTTTTAATCATATTTCACTCAAGTCACTCTTTGCTGGCAGCAGAATATCATTTGCATCCTTTTCTCCAGATTACAAATAGTTGAAAACTTGAAAATAAATGTATTGAATCATAACAAGAGTCTAAATTAGAAAACAAAACATATAAACCCAATAAGGAGATCAGGAAAAACAGTGTACGAAATCCAATCGTCATTTTCAGGCTAATCTTTCAGCAGACTAGAACCTATCATCATCAAGATAAAGTGGTATTGGCCTAAAGATGGACAAATCGATTAATGAAGCAAAATTCAAAAACAAAACTTCACATATGGTCAAGTGATTTTCAATAAAGGTGAATGTAAAGATAAACACAAAAGGAAGGGGTAAATGGAATTATACCTTTATACATTCCTTATATTGTTTATAACGTATATATAATCTGATAGTAGACAGGTAACTAATCTTAAATCAACAATTTTCTTGAAATTTACTCTAATAAGAAATTTATATGTGTGTGTGTATGTGTTCATGTTTAAATCTATCTTCTTTAGTAAAGTTGATCATTTCTACGTAATAAAGGAAGATATTTGCTACAAAACATCCCGATACAAGACTGGGTCTGCCTATTAAAACATTGAAAAGACTGACAAAATTAACAGGAGTGTTAAAAAATGGCCACTTAACCTATCCTGGAGAAATATGTGTACTTTCGCACCAATAAATTTGTCACTGGATTACCTATACACTTTCTCTGAAGAAGGTAGGTTAACAATTCTGATCAAAATGGAATCACTGAGTTTTAGAACTGGGTTTTTTTTCATCCTTTTTGTAGAAGAAGACATTGAGAGGCAGAGATGTCAGCAAACTTGTGAAGACTTATAGTTATTTGAGCAAAAATATACCTAAATCAACGAACGGTTTTAGTTGAAAATAATCAATAATTCCTTAGACAATCTCAGTTGTTCTTTTAAGAAAAAAGCAATTTGTCTCTGACCTTTCCTGTAGCAATGAGATATAATTCCTGGCATATTCTCCATAGTATTCATCTTAATTTTCAGTTGCTCTTTCTCATACCATTGCCAGGAGTGTGAATCACCTTTTAAATTTCCGTCTTGGCAACAGGAAGATCAATTTAATTGTAATCTTTTTTTTTTTTTTCAACTTGGTGGTTCAAATAACCTTTGGCTTTTATTCTATGTTCTGTCTTCTTGAATGTTTGCCTGCTACTTTTATCTCCAAATTGATTAAGACAAGTAGTTTACTAATTTTGACAATGACAGATACATGCATCTCTTTAGCACTGGCAATCTTTCATTTGCTTTCAGCAACAAAGTTTAAATCAATTTTTTGTACCCTTATACTTTTGCCAAGTAAACTTACCATTTGACCATTAAATACAAGTATTAAAAGAAAAAAGATCTGAATTCTTCAGTAACTCACCAGTATTTCAATTTTGAATCATATTTGCCATTTCCTACAATGTATTTAAGCAGATAGTACTTTCTTAAGAGATTTCTTTGATTGCTTTAGTAATCTTTTCATATATGAACATACATTATGATTATCTCATAATGCAGCTCTCAATTTTAGCTCTGCATGATGAAAATACTCAATTCAATTATTTTGTCTGTGCTAAATGACAACTAAAACAGTTTATTTAGATGGGCAAAAAGGTTGATAAGGGAACTTTATTACAATAATAACAACCATATCTCTTAAATATTGTTGCTGGCCAATGTCACTATCTCCCTATTTTTCTTCAGGACTGAATTTGAGATGTAATAAAAACCTTTTTATTTTCATTTTTACATTGGAAAAATCAATTTCCTCTAAATTAATTTTCAATGAGCAGAGCACAATTTTTCTTCCATCGCAAATGCTCATACATTGAGCCAAACTCTGAATAAATGCAACAAGTTCTTTTTGAGTTTTACCATTTTCATTTCCTCAACTGAATCACATAACTAAAATTGTGATCAGGGGCAGGTTGGTTAGTTCAGTTTGTTAGAGCACAGCCCTGTAACACCAAGGTCAAGGGTTCGGATACCCATACCAACCAGCTGCCAAATAAATAAATAAATAAATAAAATTGTGATCAGAAAACTGTATTATATGATAGAAGACTGGTGTTTACATCCTAGAAATTCCACTTAATATCTTTGAGAATAAATATACCATTCTTACCTAATTCACAAGTTTATTGGGTCTTAGAAAATGTACGTGGAAGCCCTTTGAACACTACAAACTGTAGTAGTAACAAATGAAGGGGAAAATCTTTGGGCAGTTTTTACCTGCTTAAACATTTTCTCCTGTAATAACTCACTCTTCATTACTCCAATATCAAAGTTATCCCTCTCCATCACATGAAATGTTTTATCTCAAAGCACTGTCATTAGGTCATCTCTATCAGAATCACTGGGGAGGGGCATGATTTTGTTTAATTAAAGATTCTAGAAAACTAGACCTAGTATCATACTATCTGGTGATATGGCCCAGGGAATTGCATGTTAATAAATACCCAATATTATTCCTTTCCACATTAAAGTTAGAGAAACACTAATCAATTTGTTTTTTATCTAAGTTTCTTCCTGTGGTAGGTTGACTATAAAAATGGCCAAATTTTTCATCCCTGCCTATGTACACACTCTTTGAAATGTGACTCTGCAGCTTCTTCCATCAACAGATGGAATCTGTTTTCCCACCTCTTGGTCAGTCTTTTTTTGGCCAATCAAATGCCATGGAGGTGGGAGTGTGCCACGTTCAAGCCTAGGCCTTTAAAGGACTTGAGCATTCACACTCATTCTCCTAGAACCTGCCACTAGCTGCAGGAATACAGGTCCCCAGATGACCTTGACCAACCCAACCCCTTCTCTTCTTACCTATAAGTTCTCACAATAACTGTACAATGTGCTGAGAATATATTATCTTGAAATAGGAGAAACTGTCCAGAGCAATCTGGCCTGTGTTCTTGTGTCCTCATTCCTCCCAAAACAGGATATTCTGCAACATTTGAACTCAGCAACCCAAGTTGCACCCAGGATATAAAAGCCAGAGCTGAATGCTTTCAGGGTCCCTTAGCTGTACTGCAACATGGGATAAATGCTGATGTGACTCCATCCACCCCGGGCAGCTTTTCTGAGCCTTGGGAAACTGGCTCACCATGAATTCTAGACTTCTAGATTCTTGCTGCCAAGCTGTGAGTAATAAAGTTGCTTTGCTTTGCCTGACATGTTGTGCGAGTTCTGCCTCACTGGACTAGATCTAAGAGTGTGAATAGAGGTATTGGGATCCTTTTTTCTCCTCGCAGCTGTCCCAATGGTGTTGGGACTTCAGTGGCAGCTGGGTCTGCTTTGAGCCCCTGCCAGAGTCAAGAACCCTTGCACCACCATCATGAGAACAAACTTAGGCTAACCTACTGGAGAATGAAAGACCACACCGGAAGACCCAATGGTCCCATCTGTCCCAATTGAGGCCACCCAAGACCAGCCACCCATCTGCTACCTGTTCAGCCAACTGTAGATGCATGAATGAGCCTGACCAAGACAGAACTATTCAGCTGACCAGCATGCCTATAGGCAATAATGTGTGCTTACTGTTTAAGCCACTGAATTCTAGTTGGTTTGTTATACAGCAATAGCTAACTAATACACTTTTTGTATCAAGAAACTAAGAATATAGTAATATAGGTGGCTTTCCAAAGTCTTCATAATCAAAATCCATCCTTTTGCCATTAATGTAAATGCACACATCATTCACGTACTCTCACAACTTGAAATTCTCCTCTGACTCTTCACAGGCTGACAACTTTTTTGTCATTTTATTATTATGACTATTATTTTAAATACATATTTTAAATGCAATCCTTTCTTTAAAACTCACCTGAAACAATCTCTAAATTATGATTTTTTTCTAAGTGAATAAAAATAGGCATATAAGTGATTTTAATTTTAATTTAATTTCACAATGCAAAGAGATAGACCCAAGTAAATACATTTCAGCCCACATCATTGTGTAACTTAGAATTACCTTCCAGTTCAAAATGTTTGTAGTAGTTTTACATCACTATGTAGTCTACATAATTTTAGACAGTTTGTTTTCATTAGCTGCAAACTCCATTTGAAGAAACAGAGAAACTAATCCATTAACTGTGTATGCTTAAACTTATAAAATAATGCAAGTATACAATATCTGAAAAAAATAACAATAAATTTTCTCATTGGCCATGAACTTTTCTCTGCCTACACTTTTTGCCTTGACAAATTCAGCCACTTATTTACTAAGTTAATTCTATGCAGATAACTCCAAAATCTGTATGTACAACCATGGCTTCCCTTTGAAGCATTAGATACACTGTACCAGCTACCTATTATATATTTAGATTTCACAGCCTTCAGAAACCAGTCAAAAGCACAAATAAAATGCATGGCTATGATTGGGCTTAAACTTTTACCTTTGATTTTTCTATCTATTGTTTAAACTGTTATGAAAATCACTTGACAGGTCAATACAAACAAAACAAATTTGTATTTTTTTGGAATTATTACAGCTATAAAGGTTAAACCTCCAAGGCATAAATAAAACCATTTGACAGCACGAAATTACTTAGGGATTTTTTAAAATATTGAATTTTCAATATAAACAGCCTATTATTTAATCTATCAGAGTTAAATTTAACACTTAACAGATTACTTCAACACTTTTATCCAACAGACATACTCCTAGCAATTTGGGTATTTAATCCACGTTTGTTACGTTCATAGTAGTAATGTACAAAACTGTGTCTGCATAAACAAAGATACTTAAGGTTTATGAGATTATTTTAATTAAATCTGTTTTTCTGCTTAAAAAGATTTCTGATTTCATATTTTCCTTTTTCATAGTCATTTACATACTCAGAAAAACAGATGTGTTCAAAACTTAATTCTTCATTTTCTTCAGCAAACTTCAGATAGAACTTTTGTTTCTGTTTTTCATTAGCATCAAAATTTTCTCTTTTAAAGAGCATTAAGCATTCAGGTTTTTCTTCTCACATTTCATGTTTGTAAATATCTTCCAAATGAATGAAGAACAAACACTTTGTTTTACAAATCAATGCATTTCATTTTTATAATATTCATATAAATGATCATTAAAGGTAGTATTAATAATAGCAATTCCAGGAAGAGAGGGAGTAAACAACTTGAAGATTTTGGCCACTAATTCCAAGTTGGGAACTTAATAATGCATCAGAGAATATACTTATATTTTCTGCATAAGTTTATTTTAATGATTTATGTAATGGTTTATTTTGCAAAGTGCAAAGTGCTTCTTTGTAATGGTGGGAGGTAATTTTTAGGCAGACTGAAAATATTCTTTACAGATGGGTACCAATTGCCAAGGAGACAAACCTTTCCTACTTTTACCATTTAGTACAGCAACAGAGAAGGAAAGATTCAGGACAATTAAAGCAGTCTTTCTGCAGATTTGGTAAAGATATATGTAAAAGATACCTTCATTTGAGGTCTTCAGTAAGTCAAATTACCTGTAATCTGAAAATGCCAAATTGTCAAAATAGAACCCAAACTTTGAGCCTTCTATGAACAACACGAGGGCAAAAACAGAGGAACTCTCTTTCTAATTTTAATATCAGCCCTGATATAAAAGACTCCTTTTGTTCTTGGGTTAAAGTGGGATGCAGAAATGGATACAAGAACAACACAAGGTTAAAACAGTGGTAATAAAAAGAATATCTTTATATATTGTATATGCAATAGTTTATTTAATAATACTTCTGGATAAATAGCTTGATGTTTATCTAAAAATGTTAGTTAATATTTGAAGAAGCTCAATCAGGAATTCCAGATGGTGGGAATGTTAAATAGTATAAAACTTGACTTCAGCAGAAATCGACACCATAAGGCATGATTATTTTCTCACTCATGGAATGGAATAAAAGAATCCAGCAAGGATGGAAGTTTTAACACCATCAGAGCAGCCCTCAATGTTCACAGTTCCTGCACCTCTCCAACCCAAGAAGGTGTGTATTAGTCCATTTTTGTGTTGCTATAACAGAATACCTGAGACTTGGTAGTTTATAAAGAAAAGAGGTTTATTTGGCTCATGATTCTGGGACAGCTGCAACTGTTGTGGGCCTCAGTCTGCTTCTACTCATGGTGGAAAGCAGCAGGCAGCCAGCAGGTACAAGAAGATCTTGTGGCAAGAGGAAGCAAGAGAGAGAGAGAAAGAGAGAGAAGGTGCCAGGGTCTTTTAAACAATCAGCTCTCACGGGAACTAATAAAGAGAGAACCACTCATTACCCCCAACCCCCAGGGAGAGCATTAATCCATTCATGAGGGATCCATCCCTCTGACTCAAACAGCTCCCAACACTGCCACATTAGGGATCAGATTTCCGCATGCTTTTTGGGGCGGATAACACATCCAAACTTTATCAAGGTCCTATCATCAGATGCACTTATCAGTCTGGCCAGTCCTGCCATTAGAACATTGTTGTGCCTATTTTCCTGCATGAGCTATTTGTGCAAGGTATTAACTGGAGTGCCTGGATCACGGAGCAGAACTTCTCTGTACTTCAGTGTATGACTGTGTTTGTGCCCACTTATTTACACATATTTTAGGTATGGTAGAATTTGGTTTAGGGCTTGCTCTCATATAATTTACCACACAGTAGTAAGGTTGTGGGAAAAGGAACGCATAATTTCCAACTTTCTCAAATTTTTGAAGAATACCAATATTTAAATAAAGAACCTAACATTTGCTAAATGACTATATTGACTAGACCAAATGTAGATGAGAATTAAAACAGTAACATGTCTCTCAGTTGTGCTGACATAAAAGCCTTTGCTATGGATTAGTGAAAATAATTATTATTTAACAGAACCTTATAGTAAATAAATCTGTAACTGATATTGAATGCTCTATATCTGTACAGCTGACTTTACTGTATGCCTTTCTACATATCTCCGTGTGCATATATATGCATGCAGATTGTTAAAACAGCCCGAAACTCTTCATTTTGTGGGGCAAAATCATCAGTGATAACAATCTAGTCATCAAACACCTACTGCATTTCTACTGTGTGCTCAAGGGTATGCTAGAAGGCATAGTGAAGGTTATAGGTCCTTCATAAGGGCATTTATAAGATAGTAAAGGAGACAGGCAAAGTAACAGGTAATGTGTAATACAAAAGCAGGGGAAGATCGATTACAATGTTTTTGAAAAAGGCGTTGTAGGAACATAGTGTGCATTACTCTCTGATTCCCCACACTGGAGAATCAAAAAAGTTTTCATAATTAAACTATATAAATGGAGGAGTAAGAATTTTCCAAGCAAAGAAGGATTTAAGTAAAGGTAGACCAAATAAAGGAAATAGCATAACTTCATAACAGGACCTCTATATTTCAGAGATGGTAAGAAGCTCAAAGTCACTTTAATACAGGAGAGAAAGATGTGAGAAGGGGAAGGAGATGCCACTAGAAATACATATGTTAGAATCAGACAATGTAAGGCTTTGGTCTCCAAAGAAATGAATATAAGCAATGTAAACATCCGTAAATGAATATATAAAGAAAATGTGGTATAGACATGCAATGGAATATTACTCAGCCTGAAAAAAAGAACAAAATCTTGCCATTTGTAACAACATGGATAAACCTCTAAAACATTATTCTAAGTGAAATAAGCCAGACACAAAAGGACAAGAACTGCATAATATCACTTGATGAATCTAAAATAGTCAAACTCATAGAAGCAGACTAGAATCGTGGTTGCCAGGGGCTGGAGAGAGGGGGAGACAGTGACGGGGAGAGGGGACACAGGGAGGTATTAGTCAAAGGGTACAGAGTTTGTTATACAAGATAAATAAGACCTAGAGATGTACTGTACAGCAAAGTGCCTATAATTAACTATACTGTACTGTATATTTAAACATATGCTGAGCATAGATCTTATGTTTAGTGTTCTTATTACATAATACCAATAAATAAGAGGGTAAGAGGAAACTTTTGGAGCTAATGGACAGGTTTATGGCATAGACTGTGGTAATGTTTCCTGGGTGTATACTTATCTCCAAACTCACCAAATTGTGTACATTAAATATTACCACTTTTTGTATGTCAATCATACCTCAGAAAAATTGGTTTAAAGAAAAAGAAATAATTGACTATTTAATGCTCTGGTGACAGTAATAGAGGTATTTCCATTTGTTTGTTTATTTGTTTTTAATAAGAAATGAACAACATAAAAATTCCATAGTTATGGTGGCATTGGAGAATGGTTTCAATGGGGTTTAGACTAGTGTCAGAGACATAAGGAAGAATGTCATATAATAATGGACCCATTTGTTTTCTTCATTAGGTACCAAAGATTTTTTTTTTTAATGGGAGTTTTGAACCAAAATCAACCAGAAACCTAGTTCTGTAAACATGGTGCTAGGAATTATTTGAAGACTGATATTATAGATACAAGATCTTCTCTAAAACTGAAGGAAAGTTATCACAAATAAACAAAGTAAAACAGGAAATTAAGTCAAGGTTATCCTTCCATTTTCCAAGGGAAAGGAGAATGGAATAGGAAGGCAACATTTTAGTGCCTTCTGATGCACTAGCCTTGGAATCTGTCTTTAAACGTACATTTCAAAATTAACTTGTCTTTCTGCATGAATGGAAATAAAGCCCTCTTCATGCGTGTTCACTGCGTGCCCTATGACAAGAGGTAGCATCAGGAGTCACTGTGTCTCCAATGTTTATTCACTTTGAATGTCATAGTCATAGGCTCTTTTCATAACCACATTAAATCTGTATAAGCATAAAAGCTGCTTGAAACATCAGTCTATAAAATAACTGTCAAATACTATAAACTGCTGCTCGAGGTTCTCTAGTTCTGTACCTTGCTGTGACCTAATCTGACTTGCCATTTAATGTTAATGTTTGTTCACGGACATGCATTTTTCAAAAAGCATGAGAGGCTGACTATGATGTGTACTTTCCTTGAAGAACCACGATTTGCAGCCATGCATGAGCGTGGTGATTTTCAGTGTCCTGTGATCCTTTCATGTGGACTGGAAACTAAAGCTACATATTTGCCACTTTCTGTCTGCCATATTTTCAAAACAGGTCATTGAGAATTTTTCTTTATTTTATTTTATTTTAGTGTCAATTAGAGCATAACTCAGTACTTTTCAATTTCTAAGACGAGAAATAAGAAAGCTTACAGGAGCAGTTATCAAGACTTCTTACTTTTCCTGAGACCTTCTAAGACTCTATCATGAGTCCCAGATCTCAGAAATAACAAAAATCTTGGAAGTATAAACTAGCTTTTTTGGCAGTTTCGAATAGCAGAGAGGTTTTGTTGCAATGTCTGACATAGAAAAATGTCAGATACAAAGTCCACACAGAATGAATAAGCCTTAAAATTGCCTGTAGTGAGATGACAAAAGAACACCAAACTAGATGTAGGAAGGGCAGGACTTTTTTATGTGTCTTCCAGCAAGTGATTTGCTATGAGTCTTTGATCTAGTTGCTTGCTTTATTTCTTAATGTCCCAGTATTATTACTTACAATGCAGTAAGAACTACCCTACCATTTTCCCTTATGTATTTAAAATTTCCTCAATACATATATACATATATATATACACACACATACACACACATATATATATATACATATATATATATATAATGTAAATAAAAAAGCATGACACTGGACATATTCATACTATTTTATACATTTTACACAGCCTTCATTTAACCAAAAAATGAGCTTGTTGAAGGACCAAAACTAAAATGGTAATAGGTAAATAAAAAGAAAATAAATGGAGTTTAGTTTCCAGCAATAAGGTGGAATTTCTATCCAAAGAAACCCTTCCTTGTATAAATCCTTCCTTGAACAAAACTACTGAACAAAATATCTTTTTAATCTTCCAATATCTAAGGTTAGATTAGTGCAACAGTAAAAGAAATCTGCCACAACTTGGAAAAAAGAAGAAGAAAGAATCCAGAGAAGATCCTGTTTATCATCCTAGATGTTTGGTTTGTCCCTGGGCCATCTAAACAGTCAGGCTTGCCTAGAGCATGGGCTTTGTATTACTCTGCTAGGGCTTCCATAACAAAGTACAACAGACTAGTTGTCTTAAAAAACAGAAATTTATTTCTCATAGCTCTGAAGGCTAATTGTCCAAGATCAAAGTGCTGGCAGGATTGGATTCTGGTAGGACTTCTCTTACTAGCTTTTAGACCACTGTGTTCGTATCCTTTCCTCCGTGCGTGCATAGAGGGACAGAGATTGAGATATGTGGTCTCACTTCCTCTTTTATAAAGATATCTGTCCTACCGCATTAGAGCCCCATCCTTATGACCTCATTTAACCTTAAATTCCTCTTTAAAGACTTATCTCCAGAGAGAGACACACTGAGAATGAGGTCGCCAACATGTGAATTTGAGGGGAACGAAATCCAGTCCACAACAAGCTTTAATGGACCATGTAAGGAGATCAGAAGAAAAACCCTAGGATTAGCACAAATTTTAACCTTTGACTTGCAAACCACTAAATAACTCAGAACCACTAAACAAACTTAGTAGTTAAACTAGGAAAAATTCTCTTTCTAGTAAAAGATCATGATGATACTGCCTACCATCAGCACTGATTTTGTGTGGATAGTCAAAAATAATTTTCCCTAAGATTCTCTAAATACAAGCCCAACTTTATTTAAATTTGAAGCAAGAATTCTTAATAGCTTGTGGCTGGAAAAAACAAAAACCACCAGCACCAACAAAAAAAATTCTAGTTAAAAATGTGCACACGGGCATCTGGAAAAATCAAGTAAATATAATCTTTGAAAAATGAAATTTAAACATAGGTTCCAAATAACACTCCTGGATTATATTAGAAGGTGTAGAGCTCTAATGAAAAAACACAAAACAATTGACAGATTAAGAAAAGTTAACAAACAGTGTAACCTAACCCATAAAATACAGCAGAATGTGTAATTATCAGACAAATAATGTGAAAAAAAGTTTAGCATGTTAAAACACCATTAGAAAATTAAGTGAAACAGAAAAGAAAAAGATTATAAAATTTGACCATAAATAATTGATAAAATGCCTATATGATTTTTTGAAAAAAGATGTAAAACAGTTGAAATTTGATGCCAAATAACAGTGTTTAGTATCAGATTCAAAAGAGCAAAGGAGAGAACTAGTGAGCTGGAAGACCAGTCTGAAGGAACTGAGCCATCAGAGATAGAAATTATGGGGGGAAAGTTAAAATACGGAGGTGAGCATAAGAAAATCTAATACTTAACCAAATGTCCAGTAAAAGAGAATGGATAAAATGGGTGTGAGTTGCACTGCGTGATTACCCTAGGCTTTTTCTTTTTATCCTTTTAATGTCTAAAGGAATAATAGCTAAGAACTTTTGAGAATAAATAGAAGACATAAAATTTTGGATACAAAAAGTTCAATGAATCCCCAAAAGAAAACTAAAAATAGTAGATAGATAAACATCTATATGGGGGCACTTCAAAAAGTCTGTGGAAAAATAGAAGTAAAAGACAATACAAATCTTTTCATGAACATTTTGAAGTATGTTCATATACATTTGACAAAAATAAAGATTACTAAAATACACTGAAATGTGACCAGAAAGAATTTTTTTAAAGCAAAAACTGAAAACTAGAAAAGAAAGTAAATCTTTCTAAAAACCTATGAAAATTTAGTAAACATCCAACTACATATAAATTTAATGAAACAAGGTGACAGAAACTCTACAAACTTTATATTTAAATCTGGGGAAAACATCCAGACCAGCAGAATTGTCGTAGGAAGTCACAACAGGGTAGCAGGGGAGCAGTTTCAACAAGAAAAGAACTAGAAATGTTCAGATATCCTATTGATAGCACAATCCAGAAACATCAGCAAAAATTCCCTCCCCCAAAACTCCCCTCTCCCACCATCAGTTAAGATCTTAAAACAATTGGGATGGAGAAAAAGCCTTGGGACTTTGGAGAAACAGAGTATGGAAAGTACCCAAGGACAGAGATGGCAGACCAAAGACAGCACCAGTTCTAAAAGAGAAGAGATTATCTTGAACGGCATGGGAAACATCCATAAGAGGCAGTAGTCAAAAGTAAAAAGAATTGGTAGAAGCCCTCCTGAAACAACATGGGACTATAGACTCAGAGGAAATCTGGCCAGAAAAGGCAACACATATCAAAGAAACTATTAATTCCTTATCAATGATAAAGGTATCCTTTGAACTAAAGAAATAGAAAAGTATCTGTTATGGGTTGAATTGTGTCCCTCTGAAAATAATTAATTTTTTTTGAAGTCCTAATCCCTAGAGACTGTGAATGTAACCTTATTTGGAAATAGAGTCTTTGCAGATGTTGTCAAGGAAGATGAGGTCATACTACATTAGGCTGTCCCTTAAATCCAATCTGACTAGTATTCACATGAGGGGGAAATTTGGACATAGAGAGAGAGACACGGAGTAGAAAAGGCCATGTAGAGATGGAGGCAATGATTGGAGTGATGCATATACAGGCCAAAAATGCCACCGATTGCTGGCAACTACCAGAATAAAACAGGCAAGGAAGCATTCCTCCTTAGAATATTTAGAGAGAGCATGACCCTGCTGACAACCTGATTTCAGATTTCTAGTCACTGGAACTATGAAACAATAAATTTCTATTGTTTTAAGTTACCAAAATTGGTGTATTTGTTACAACAGCCCTAGGAAACTAATACAGTACCCTATCTCCTCCCTTCCTTTCTCTCTTGCAGAGAACCTTTTGCTAACATCTACTCTAGAAAATCCAGTTCACTCAAATATTGATAATATAAAAAATAAATCTGTAGTATTTATATGAAGTCATTTTATGGGGGAAAAAAACAAAGAAAAACTTCTTAGGAGCCAAAATGTCTTCACAAACAAAAGATTATAATGCCACATTTCATCCTAAAAATGTCTTCACAAACAAAAGATTATAATGCCACATTTCAATTGGCATTTAAAAGAGATCTGCTGTACAACATAGCTCCTCTGTTTAATAATATGGTATTGTGCACTTTAAAATTTGTTGAAAGGGTAGATCTCATGTGTGTTCTTAACACATGCATATGTACACACATGTGACGCAAAAAAGGGACACCAGGAAACTTTTGAAGGTGATGAATATGCATATTACCTTGATTGTCTTGATGGTATCATGGATTCATTCATATGTGCAAACTCATCAAATTGTATAAACATGTACAGCTTGTGTGTATATCAATTATACCCCAAACTGTCAAAAAAACATAACAGAGCAACAGCATCTATGAAGAAACATCACAAAGCAAAAAAATTTTTTAAAAACTTAGAAAATATTTTTAAACAATTGGCATTATAACTAAACAATGAGCTAATGCAATGAAAGCCAACAGAACTCAGGAAAGAACTAAAGAAAAAGAAAAATGTCTCAGAAATGAAAGCTAAATCACAAGGAGTACTAGTGGAGTAGTCAACACAAGAAAGCATAGTAGGGGACATAAAGGATTGAAACTAGGGAAATGAAAGAAACAAAAAAAGACAGAAAGGGGTTAGAGAGAAAATGATTTTGGCTGGAATGACTGGTCTCCTTGCAAATATGGATTTTGCCTTTTTCCCTAGGGCAACAGCAGCCTTCTCTAGGGAGTGGCAGCTATAGCCTTTTATTCTTGGGAGAACATCACTTTCTCTCCTAGAATCATGGTAGCCTCCTGCTTTTTTCTGAGGGATGACACTTTTCTGCTGATGTCTGTTCATCTTCTGGCATTTCATAATCCTTACTATCATCCTCATTCTTTGGAGAGCTTTACCATGATGTACTCTTGTGATGACTAAGTGTGCATCAGGCAAATGACACAGACAGACCAAGTGGAACCCAAGTGATGTTACAGGTACTAAGAATTTTATAGGTGACTACTACCAAATATTCAGGAAAAAAAAATTAAATCTCACACAAATCTTTCAGGGAATAGAAAAAGAAAAACACTGTATAATTATGAGGCTAATGTAACATGTATGCCACAACCAGACAAACTGTGTTAGAAAAGGTAATTAATATCCATTGTCATTCAAAAACAAAAATGTACACACATTCCACATTCATGGGTTGAAAGAATTAACGTTGTGGAAATGGCCATACTACCCAAAGCAATCTACAGATTCAATACAATCCTCATCAAAATACTAATGACATTCTTCACAGAAATAGAAAAAACAATCCTAACATACATATGGAACAAATAGCCAAAGCAATCCTGAAT
Source organism: Cynocephalus volans (assembly GCF_027409185.1). Taxonomy (NCBI): domain Eukaryota; kingdom Metazoa; phylum Chordata; class Mammalia; order Dermoptera; family Cynocephalidae; genus Cynocephalus; species Cynocephalus volans. Next base: position 151,900,649 of record NC_084464.1, on the reverse strand, counting down.
AAATAAATAAAGCCAGAGGCGTCACAATACCTGACTTTAAATTATACTACAAAGTTATAGTAAACAAAACAGCATGTTACTGATATGAAAACAGACATCTGGACAAATGGAATAGGATAGAGAACATAGAAATCAACCACATAGATACAGCCAACTGATCATTGACAAAGACAGGAAGAACCTACATTGAGGAAAGGAAGGCCTCTTCATCAAATAGTGCTGAGAAGACTGGATATACATGTATAGAAGAATGAAACTAGACCCACACATCTCACCATATCCCAAAAGCAACTCAAAATGGATTAAGTACCTAAATATAAGACCTGAAACTATAAAACTCCAAGAAGAAAACATAGGCAAAACACTTCAAGATGTAGGACCAAGCAAAGACTTTATGTATAAGACTTCAAAAGCATGAGCAACAAAAGAAAAAATTTTAAAAGTGAGAATATTTCAAACTAAAAACTTCTGCACAGCAAAGGAAATAATCAAAAGAGTGGAAAGACAACCTACAGAATGGGAGAAAATATTTGCAAACTATGTATCCAACAAGGGATTAATATCCAGAATATACAGAGAACTCAAACAATTTAACAGTAAAAAAAAAAAAAAAAAAAATTCTGATTAAGAAATGGGCAAAGGAGCTGAATAGACATTTTTCAAAGGAATACATACAAATTACCAACAAGTATATGAAAAAATGCTCAACATCACTAACCATCAGGAAAATGCAAATCAAAACCACATTGAGATATCATCTCACCCCATTTGACTGGCTATTATCAAAAAGAGAATAACAAATGCTGGTGACAATGTGGAGCAAAGGGAAGTCTTCTACACCATTGGTAAGACTATAAATTAGTACAGCCATTATGGAAAACAGTATGGAGGTTTCTCAAACAACTACAGATAGAACTGCCGTATGATCCAGCAATTCCACTGTTGGATATATATCCAAAGGAATGAAAATTATCATATTGAAGGGACACCTGCCCTTCCATGTTTATCACAGCTCCATTTACAATAGCCAAGATATGGAACCAACCTAATGTCCATCCATGAATGACTGGATAAGGAAAATGTGGTGCATGTACACAGTGGAATACTACTCACCTATAAAAAAAGAATGAAATTCTGCTATTTGCAACAGCATGAAAAAGCTTGGAGAAAATTATATTAAGTGAAATAAGCTAGGCAGAGAAAGAGAAATACAACATATACTTCCTTATAAGGAAGAGCTAAAAAATAAATAAGAAAGAAAAAAAGGAAATAAGAAAGAAAGAGAGAAAAAGATCACAATAATACATTGAACTTTCATGGGGAAAGAACAAAACTATGGTTACTAGAGGTGGGAAAGGGGGAGGAAGGATTAATGAGAAATTAGTTAATAGACACAAGGGATGATTGTTTTGTGTAATGATGGACATGCTAATTATCCTGATTTGATCACCATGCATTGTACACAGGTATTGATACTCAACTCTGTACTCCACAAATTTGTATAACCAATTATGCTTTGATGAAAAGTGCAAAATTATTAAAGAATGTACAACATTAGCAAATAAAATTTAACAATGTTTTTTAAATGAGTGAATCATTGTCACATTCTATTTGATTCATCATTTGAAAATTTATTAATGTAATTCACCATATTAAGATTAATCATGTATTTATATGTACATTATTACTTCATTACATAAAAATACATTTGATAGAATTCAAAATTTATTTATAAAAACTTTTAAACTAAGAATAGAAGATAATATGGTCTATTAATGCATCAGCACCACATGGTTCCAGTCACAATAGCTTTACAATATGTCTTGTTGTCTATGAAGGCTAAAACCTTTCACTTCCCTTTTCCTTCCTTGCAACTATCATTATTCTTGGCCCTCTGTTCTTTTTATTAAACTTGTTAAATTCCATTTAAAACCCTGATGGAGTTCTTAATCTAAGTAAAGTCTAATTTTAGTTTTATTATTTAAAGTGAACATATGTGTTATATGTATGCTGTTGTATGTATGACACATTTCATTAATTGAAGAAAAAAAATGGCTTCCTGAAAATATGAATGGTAGATTAATAGATACAAATCAATAAGCCAAACAGAACACAGGGAACAAATAAGAATATCTAATGCAATGTAGATGGTTGTTTGTACAAAAGTTTAAAGTACTTAGTTTTACCCGCTCAGTATACATGATCAATTAAGCCCATATGTTACAAAATGTTTATTTATCTAATTTCTAAAGAGTTTATATTTGAACTCTAACTGGGGATCAAAAGGATTATAATCATGTTCAATATTCTACCAATTTAGTAATCTATGGCAAGATAGTAATTTAAAGTGTTTGCAGAACACTATTTTATGAATTCAATTTTACTCAAAAGTTACATATAACAAATCATGAATTCTTCTGCAATTTTGCAATGGTGGTAGGTTAAAAATAATGGCCATGGCTTTGTACCAGTCACGGTCAATAACCTTCTGCAGTTGTATTGGTAACCCAAATCCAGGATATGTTACTATATTCCAGCACACAATGAAATGAATTATAAATGATTTTCGTAATTTTTCTCATCTTTCAGATTTTTTAAATACATTGTAGAGCAAATAATTGAAAAACGTATCACATCCTGTCGAATTTTTTTAAATATGAAATGCACCATGACTATATTTACCACACAGCCATTAAATCAGGCCCAAGTCAGAAGCACGAAACATATTTTCAAAGGGAAAATGTCACCCTTTGATGCAAATGCCTAAAGTGTTTATTTCCATAATCTTCTTGAATTTTACATACTGTTGTTCCAATGGCAACACGGAATTTGAAGACTAAATCCATCCTAAGTGAAAAAAGTCTCTAGGAATATCAACTAAGCATCTTTAGCGCAAAGAAATTTACAAAAACAAGTAAAGATTTTAGGAAAAAATTAGATTGATGATTGGATTTTATTTTAAAACATATCTACCTAGGTCAAAGTGAAAGCCAAAGAAAAATTAAATTCAATTGAATATGACAAATATTTTTAAATTCTAAATTATAATAAATGAAGATGAAATGCTTTAAAGCACGTGCATTCCATTTGCATGATAGCAATACAGACTGCCTTATATCTCATTACCTTCTGATATGATTGAATTGTGTTCCCCAAGTTTTATGTATTAGAAGATTGATCCCCACTGTGACCGTTAAGAGGGTTGGAAATCCTATTATGGTAACGGAAAGGTGGGGACTTAAAGAGGTGATTAGATCATAAGAACCATGTCCTAGTGAATGGATTAATAATGGTGGTCACGGGCATGGTTCTGAGGGCTTTAAAAGGAGAGCACGTGGGAGTCTCTCTCTGCTCCATCATCTTCTGCCACCTGAGGCCCCTGCATTGCTGTAAAGCTACCACCAAAGAAAGAACCTCACAGATGTGTCTCAGGACTTTGAACTTCCCAGCCTCTGAAACTGCAAGCAATAAAGTTTGTTTTCTTACCAATTACCTACTTCCAGGTATTTTTGTCATAAGCAACAGAAACAGACTAATAGACCTTCCCATAGCTAAAATGCTCTCTCTTGCCTTTTTAGTTGTTGTTTTTGTTTTTCTTTATTGTTTAAATATATACATCAGAAGTCAGATGAATAATTGATATTCATTATAGTATTATTTCTCTACATATCATCGTTTTAAATTCTTCACCCATGTAGAAAGCACAGTAAAAGTAATGAGTGATAGAAATTATTCTTAGTCCTAGGTGTCAATTGCCAGAGGGCATAGAACCAAAAGTGGGGGGAGAACAGAGTGGGGGAAGAGGGAGAGAGAGAAAAACTGTATAAACCATTAAGAAGGTAATTAGCACTAGAACAAACAATGGTATTAGGTCACATTTTATACCTTGAGGACACAGGAAATAGCCCACTTCATGTTTTCCAACAGGCACTAGAAAGATCTCTTTACGTAAGTGCCACTTAATCAGGTGCTACTTGCCTAGAATTCTGTAATTTTAGATCTAGTTCATTGTTTTAATACAATTGTTCTCCTCTTAATTTCAATTCAACCATTTCTCTCCTGCACTGTCCCCATCCATCAACTTTCTTCTGTGAAGTTCTGCCCGTTACCCATTTGCTTTCTTATTCTTTGTATTCCATTTCATTTTCCCCATAGAAGTAATTTTTATAAAATATAAATCAGGTGATGTAATCACTCTACTTGAAACACTTCAGTACCATCACAATGTACGGAATAAAATCTAAATTCTTATCTTACTGTACTTGACCTCCCATTATTTGAATCGTATCAACTTCTACAACTTCAACATATGCCACTGTTTCTATTTCTCACCAGGGGCTAATCACACTCCCTCTTCCTAGAATGTGACACTGTCTACCTTAAGTCACTTTTCCTTGTTTTTGTTCTACATACGAAAGCTCCAGATGCTCTTTACTCCAGATCTTCCCTGACCCATTTCTTATCACTCATCTCCTGGTTTGAATGTTGTTTCCATTGAAACTGCATTTCCTTTCCACTCTAAATCAAGTGAACTTCCTCTGTAAGTATTTATCATCAAATAGTTTATTTTCTCCATGACTGTAATCAGAATATACACCTATTTATGTATACACATTTTCATAATTTAACTCTCCTAATTGAACAGAAGATTCATGAAGGCGGGGACCACGTGTGTGTCTTTTTCACCATTGCATACCCATCATCTTGGACAGTGTCTACCACATACGGGACAATAAATATTTGCTGAGTGAATAAGTGAAAGAAGAATTGATCAATTTCAATTACATATCTATGCATACAAATGCCAAGCTCAAAATCTCAATGGAAAAATATATTCTTATAATTTTATTTTTATTGTCTGTGTCATTTTTCATCTCTTTCCTAAACAAATTCTTAAAATCTAGTCAAAAGTATTGAATAGCTGTGATCCATACAAATGCTTTTTCTCTAAAATTATATTTATTTTAAGTGGCAGTAAAGCTACTGCCAAAGTAAAAGTTCACTCCCTTATTTAACTGTGCAATAAACATTTTTAGTAGAAATACTGAAAAATAAATTCATAAATCCTCAGCTCCCCTGAGAGAAAGCTTTTACAGTAAGTGGTTTATGAAGTCTAGATATGAAGAAAGTTGAAAGTGAGCTCATATACTAAACCTAGTTTTTCTAAATTGGGTCTTATATTCCACAGTCCTCAACAAGCTAAAAGAAATAGCAGTGAAAAGAAATAAAAAACCTCCAGAAGGAAGGTAATTGGTTTGCATATACCGACAAGATAATTATTGATTTTACTGATTTTTATCACAAATATTTTTATATATTTTACATAAATATACCTTTAGGAAGTTGTTTGAAAATATGTAATGAAATGTTGAATTACTTTTGTGTTATACCATGATCTGAATCCCACTTCTTAGCCATGTGGACATGTCATTTGTAAAATGTGGGTGAAAATATCAAACTCAATGGGTTATTGCTTAATTATACAAAACAAAATATGCAAAATAAATAGCAAATGACCTGGCACAGAAGTCTTACTAAAAAAATTGTTGTTGCTGTTATTATTGTTTTTGATATAGGTGTAAGGAGATGATGGACTTCCAAAACCACAAAAGACTTTGTTCCTACCCCAACCCAAGACAGCACAAGTGAACTGCAACACTGATTTAATCTGCATTGTGTTAAGAGCATGTCCTCTCTTCTGATTATTGAAGCACATTCTCAAAGAATTTGGGGACAAGAACGTTAAAAATATTTTTAAAAATCTATAATTATAAATAATTACAGGCATATGTGCTGGAGAAATAATAAGCAATGAAGAAAAAAAAAGTCTTGGGTCCTAAATTCTAAAAGTGTAAGTGGCGTTACAAAAACATCTATGTAGGACAACAAAGAGAACTGGTTCCTTCACTTATACAAAAGAAGTGTGTTGTGTCCCTTCTATGTTCTATGGATCGTGCTAGGCACTGGAAATATAGCAGTTTTATAAACAGATAGAAGCCTGCCTTCATGGAATTTGCAGTTTAGATATGGGAAGAAAGAAGTGAATCAAATAAAGTCAATTGTATGATACAACAATTATTAATAGTGATAGATGCTGTTGAACAAAAGTGTTCTAGAAGTCACAGGAAACATACAGAACTATGAACTCATATAATGGGACTTGAACTGCTGTTACAAGGTGCCGAAAAATAGGAGCCATGTATTTCATTACTGGCAGGTGGCACATGCGTAGAGAATGGGGGCTAATGAGCATAAAAATATGTTCATAAAAAGTCCTAAAAGATTATGATAGACTCTATGAACTGTAATATTAGGAAGATTAGGAAGAGAGCAAGCCACCTTACTTCAATACTGATGGAAACGAAACGGCCAAGTCAGTGTGATAGACACTGCAAGAAAAAAACTACACGAAAAAGGTTAGAGTCATAACAAGAAGCAGGACTAAGGTGTGACCAGTCATCAGTCTGACACAGAAAACAGTAAGACATCAATTGCTTAATTATTAGTGGAGGGGAAGCAATTCTAGGGACCATGATACTGTGGCTCTACTCTCAGATCTGTCACTAAATAATTGCGTGAATTCGGGCACAGCACTTAACACCCACTGGTTTCAGTTTAGTCACCTGAAAATGCACTGGTGAAATAGCCAATTGACTATTAAAGTTAATTATCCTGGGGCATAAAACCCTCCATCTTTGAGTGCTGATTTCCATCATCATTTGTTCTTTTCCTTCAGTAGCTTCATTCTTCAATAAACTTCAACGTACCAGGGTGAAGGGAATCCTACTGCATTATGCTCCTTTGACTGACAAAAACCATACAAGAATCATCCCCACCGAGTTTTTCAGCAGTGTAGAGAAAGGGCTAGACCAAACTGGGAACTGGATAACAGCTCCCACGTAAGTAAAGGCAGACAGCCACTGAAGAACATTACTGTGAGAGCTACATTTTTGACAAAGTGAGACACTGCCGACTACATCTAGCAGAATTTCCTGATAATAGGCTTCAGGCCCAGCTCTAAATTATGTAGCTCATATTAACTGTATGACTTCAGGGACAAATTAGCATCAGGAAGGACATGCTTTCAAAGTATCAGTATGATAATTCCTTGGGCTTTTTCTTTTTTTTTAATTGAATATGGATATAATAAATATGTCCCCAGGAACAGGTGCACAGTCAGGTTGTAATTAAACAGACAAACATTGTGTCTCTGAATATGTCACTCCGAATCCATTCCTCTACTTAAAAGGGGTGTGTGTGTGTGTGTGTGTGTGTGTGAGAGAGAGAGAGAGAGAGAGAGAGAGAGAGAGAGAAAGAGAGAGTCATATGCTAAGGAGGAAATAGTTTCTAGAGTGTTACATCATGACCTGCCTCTTTCTGCATGTTTCATCCTGGCATACTTTTCTCCGTCTCTAAAGCAATTTTCTTTGGCTGGTGTCCCTGTCCTCTCAGTGATGGAGATGCAAGGATTATTCAAAGCCCAAATACTTGAAAGCAATGAGAGGCCCAGAGTGACTACACCAAGCTAATTCCCATAAGAAAGGAGAAAGTCAGTGCAGCCTAAGCAAATAAAAGATGCTCCTAGTCTGAAAAAGCATGTGTTAAACCTTGCCGAGGGAAGTCAATTAAAATTCCCAATGCCCCATAATATGAGAGGATACGTCTCTTATCCTGAAAGGCTTAAGGAGGTTTCTTACCGTTCTGTGGAATGGCCTGTAGAAAGTGTCACGTCGGGGTCACTAAAATGTGGTGAATGTTAAAGTGGAGACAGTGATGAACTACTTGGAGACAACAGCAGTTGCAACCACGGGACGAGGAGCTACCGTTCACTAAACTAGTGAAGGCCCAGAGTCAAAGTCCAACAGATACTTATTACGAAAGCTGTGAGAAAAGTATGCAAACAGGGATAAAGGAGGGGGAGCCCCCGGGGCAGAATGAAATTTTATTTGAATAGACGATATTGCATACCCCTTGAGTTCAAGGATGCAGAAGTCTCCCACAGCTGGGGTTATCATCTTGAGAAATACCGTGTGCAGCACATCCCACATGGGTATTGGCACCACGTGTCTCTTCTGACTGTGGCCAGAGGTCACGGCCATCCTCTTAGCAGAACGTATCCTAAGATGTTAACCCTCTACAGGCTGACAACCCTAGAAACTAAGCATTATAATAAATACTAAGTTTCTGCACAGTGCAGCTCCTGTCCTGCTTGTATGCCCAAGGTGATGCTATTTCCAAGAAGGGTCTTCTGGACAGGCACCTAGATCTTGAACAAGTGAAATGAAAGCTGGGACCTCATGTGGCACAACTATTAGCAGTGTATTTCCCACTACCCGATCGGAATGCTACTTCAAATTTCAGGTTAGTAATGTAGACTGAACACATGGATTTATTTATTTTTTCCCCTAAAATGACAATTAGAAGTTGTTGCTGTTTTTTTAAGGTATAAATCCTACAAAAACTAAGAGAACGGTAAAAGTGAGAAGTATAGACTAAGAGTCTTTACTTTAGAAACTAAGAGTAAAGCAGTTGGATGAATAGAAAAGCGGCATATTGACTTAGCAGAACACAGAAAGCCAAAGGCTATGTGTAGTGGACACTGTGGTGTGCTATGCAGATCCTCCTTTTGGAATGACAAAGATTGACCCAACCACTGGGAGCACTGAGGACAGACAGTCTTCACCTCCCACACTGCGTTCAGAATAGCCTCACCTGAAGAAAACCGTCAAGTCCAAGGGCATACCACCTTCCCAGAGTAACCTACATCCAATGACTCACTGATGAGGAGACATAGAGGCCCTGATCCTCCCTCACTCAGTTCTCCAGGACTATTCCACCTAGAGCTGGGGACAACTGGAGTCTTCATTAGAACTACATTGTAACTGAACATTGTCTTCTCCTTACTCCTACTTCCTTCCCTCCCATAAAAGATGATCTTAAAGGTGTTCCTTAGTAAGTTTCCTGGATATTTTCTAGAGAAATCAACTTATGGAAGTTGGTTCCTGAAGTGATTCGTGAAACCTATAGAATTTTTGTTTGGATCACTTGTCATCCTGAAGCCAATGAATACTTCATCACTGACAGTAGATAAAACACATATGACCCCTGGCATAACGTAGCAAGGCACATGTTAAAACTTTCATGAATGGCAAACTTGGATGGTATTCCAGTTCAAGGAACTACATTGGCAGGTGCAATGTATCTGGCAAATGACAAACGCGGAGTGAATTATGACTATAAAGCAATGGAATTGGATATTTCTCAACAAATCCAAGTGATGCTTTTGGGAGGGGAGAATTAAAGACTGAGAGTAATTAGTAGGCAATTAAAAATTAAGGGAAACTGTCAGAAGACCTTTATTTTTAGCACATAAAGACATTCTCATGTCCTGTACCTGGAAGGTAGAGAAAGCTTAGGGGCAGGTATAGCATTTAACATAGGAATAGAAGAGCTCCAATGAAGGTTAAATCCCCAAACAAGGTAGATCTGTATGCCAAGGTCAGGACCCTGGTTGTGAAAGAATAGGACTTTGAAAGATGGGATGGAAATAAACACTTCGGTTGACGCACTCAAAAATCTTGAATTCCATGGGCAACTGCTCCCTGTTGAATTTTAGTACTGCATCCTTGCTTGAAGATGATGGAGATCCTCACACACACACACAAAAAAACCCTCATGCACCCCTACTACAAGGTTCTGCCCCCACCTCTTCTCTTGGTCACTAAGTCAATGAATAGTGTCATGTCACATCATGACAAGTCAGAGAGGTTTGCTGTGTCTGCTCAGGGAGAAATAGACCCCTACCTTCAAGGAACTTCATGAATTAGCCAATATGTACATTTAAGAGCCAGGAGAACTGCATAGGACTGGACCGTGAGTGCCCTGGAGCAAGAAGCAGAGGACATAAGTTTAGATAAAGCAGAGTTTATCAATGTGGGGCATTATCACAGAATATAGGATTTAACATTCTTGCAAGAAGCCTGGGAAATGGTACGTCAGACTACTAGGATGGTTTTAAGAAGCACACAAAAATAATTGACCACATATAGTGAGGTAGAAAAGCCAGAAATAAAATGGAATAGAGTAGCAAAATGTGGTGGAATTGTTCTATATCCTGATTGTGGTGATAGTATCATGAATCTATCCATGTGTTAAAGGTGATAAAATTGTACTTCAAAACATCAATTTTCTATTGTGCCTTTTAAAATTTTGTCATAACTAATATATAGTCAGTTCGCAGAAGAGGAAACTCAGAAGTCAAAAAATGTATGACAAAATGAGAGGAACGAAAATCTAAATCACAAAAAAACACAAATTTTTAGCATCAAATTGGCAATAATCCAATCAGTGGCAATACTCAGCACTGGCTTCTCTCATCTTTCGAATGGTAAAAATTTTTATTCCCCAGAATTTAGTCTTTGCATTTATTCTATTTTCTATATAAACTCATTCTTAAAGTAATCACAGCCAGTCCCTTGGAGACACTTATAATTTTGATATTTTTTAATATGGATTTTTATATTAATTTTTATCTTAAAATTATTGATTTTACATTAATTTTTATTTGCAAATTATTGAGTTAAAGTACTATTTATCTTTATTACTAAAGTTTTTGTGCCCCTCCCACTTAAATTCTGCCCTGGAGGTGGGTATCTTGCTCACCTCATCCTAGCCTCAGATGTTACATTCCCTCTGTATTCTAGTGACTCATATTTTTTCTCTCTCCCATGAACTTCAGGTTCTAATATTCAATGATCTTATTGATGTTTTCACTTGACTGTCTAACACACATCTCAAAAACCTAACATATCCAAAATTGACTCTTTATCAGTCTGCCCCCAACACCTTGCACCAGACTTTCCCATTTTAGAAAACTGTCCAGACTTGACCTGTTCCAGGAATAGTAGGATTTTACTCAAGAAAGCTGGGTGCAGTCACAGTGTGATGTGGCATTGTTATTCCTCCACATCCGTTTACTTCCCCCTCTCAGTATGGCCACCTTCCATCAGAAAGTGAAGTTGTTACATGTCTCTTTATCTCTTTCAAGGCAGGGTGCTTACTACTGGCAACACCTGCCCTGGCCTTATACGTTCAATGATTACATTGTTAAACCTCCCCCCATGTTCCAATGTTTATATATCTCAAGATCTGGAGAACTTAGAAAATAACTCTTCCCCAAATTTTAGGAATTCCAGGTCTATATTATAGCACATATTACCATAATACTTTCATTTTTTGCTATTTTGATAAAGTTAATTAGTGCTATTAATATTTATCAGTGGCCTAACAAATAAATATATAACAATCTAAAAATTATTTAAGGCCAATGCAAAAATAAGAATATTATATTTAAAAGGTTATAATACTTCTGATTACAAGGAACATACTTTTGTAATTCTCTTTTATTCTAATTTTAGTAGCAGCAATAGTGCTCTGATTCTGAAAACCTTCCCTCCTTATGTCAACCATGGGAGTGATTTCACACTGCATCCATACGTGAGGTAGACTTGTTCAAAAGAAAATGAAACTAAGCAATGTTATCAGTCTCAATCCCTGCATGCCACATCCCTGATGTGTTATTTTTCTTGTAATGCTATCACTTTACTTGCAAGGTGGAGGTTAGAGAGCATCTGATGATTGACTGAACCTGCTCAAAACAAATCTACCATGTGATTGCTTCCCCCTGTGTAACATCAGAGTCATGGGGAAAAAAAGATAAATCAATAGTTCTTTCAGTCAAGGATGTATTTCTTAGACCCAAAAATGCTGTGCATAACTGAGAAGGTATGGTTTTTGTTTTGACAATAAGAGCAGTGAACCAACATTGCAATCATCTGAAAAATTTTGTTGAAGCAACATTATAATCATCTGAAACAAATATTTCCCCAGCAAAGTATACTTGTTCTAAGAATGTCTACAGTGTGATATAGACACCTTTATCTTTTCTTTGGCCATTTATTCATTCATTTGCATTCTCAATTTTTTTTTTTGCCTCAAAACTCCACAAAACTTTCCCTTTTACATTCATTTTTTTTTTTAACTCTCTCCTTTTTCATTTATGCCCTTTGATCATTTTTCTCTTTCCATCTGAGCAGCTACCACAAGAGCAAGGATGGTCGGTTAACAAAATAAAAAATATCAACTGTTACAAGCAAAATATGTACATTAAATAAATGTATGTAAATTATACAGCTACACAGAGCAGTGGAAAATGCATCACTACAGAATAGACAGGCAAGCCATCAGCAACTTAAAGGTACTAACAAAACACCCAGTTTTCAATGTTATCACCTGACAGTATTAGAAATGTCTTAAGGTCCTTTGGGAAAATACTCAGTTCTTTTCTATGGGTCAGAGTCCAACAAAATAGTAATATCTTTCAGTTTGTATTTTCAGCATTTCTATATCATTCATGAAAATCTATACCTATTGGTAGGCAAAAAGTAGCTTAGACTTCTGCACACATAGCACCATTTGTCTAAGGCCAAGTTCTAACAAAAATGTTCACATACAGCTTAGAAACATGCAAAATAATACCCTGTAATTTTATGTTGCTTATGGATATGTATGTACTATAAAAACACATACTAGACTGGTAAACCCAAATTCAGGGTAGTGGTTACTTCCAGAGAGAGAGAGGCAAGAGAATAGAACCGGGGGAAGGGACACAGGGACTTCTGTATTTGACACGTTTTGTTTCTTAAAATACATCATCATCATCATCGACAGACCTCAAGGACCCATGGCAAAATCTGCAAATTTGATAGAGCTCAGTGGTGGATATTTGAATGTTTATTATTTTACATCATATACACCTCTCCTTATATTTGAAAATTTTAAAATAAATACAAAGAAGATACGTGTAAATTAAAAATATGTTCAGAATACTTTCAATGTAAACATGATTGCTAAACCCTAGAAGCAATAAATGCCTCAAAGTCTTCCTAATAATATTATAACCTATTAATTGATGATTATTAAAGCTTTCACTATTGATAATTTTATAACATATTGACATAAACATTTCTAACAGAAGAAATTCTAACTTGCTCTTCATACATTTCAGAAGAGAGTTATACTTGTTAAACAGCTTAATTTCAGTCTATTCATAGCACTGATGGCTCTTTAGACCCACAACATTTGAAAGCTCTAAATGTTATTCTTTCAAACTACTAAAGCAATTCATTTAAGGATTTAATTACTTAAATATGACAGGTACCTTGCTAGGAACTAGAAACAGAAGGAGAATAATGTAATAAAACATTAATTTTCATGAAGAAATTCATAGTGTAGACTTTAAAGCCTGAAGAAATATTTAAAACTTCAAGGGAGAAGGTCTCACTAAGCATCAAGTGAAGTTAGTGACAATATATTCATGTCAACAAGTACCATTTATTTTGTTTTCTTTTAAATTTATGAAATTAAGAAAAATTTCTAAAACTATTCAGGTAATAACAAACAACTTATAGACAAAAGAAAATAAAAAATTGGATTGGCCACCAGGTGACTTACCCATTGTAATAAATGCTAGAACATATTTCCAGCAGATAATATTTTAATGCAAAACAATTTTAACTTGCACTATTATTCCTGTGCAAGGTCATTCTTAGATATATTGGATAATGCAAAAGATCCCCATGTATTCCAATAAGTAGAAACTAGTCAATTAAGTATTCCAGAGAAAACAGAAATTGATTTAAAAAATTGATAATGGTCTCAACAACAGTGAAAATGTGAAATTAAAAAATAAAGGTGGTCAGTGAGATCAGTAAAGGTAATCTAAATTCTAATAATTATATTTAAAATGATAATAAAACTTAATTTGAATATTTTTAATATAAATCTTAGAGGAAATATCCACTATACAAAAACAATATTAATGATGAGCTCACAACTATCATAGTTTGCAAGGATTGGCTATTTAATACACGCAACATGCTTAGAGCTATAAACAGCATGTAGAATACACTTAATAAAGTAATACATGATGATTGAATAGTGATAAGATGATATTATCATTCTTTAATAGCCCACATTATCTTAATAACCATGGGTGTGAAGCGAAGGGAGGAAAGAGCATCTTAAACTTACTGTACAAGAAAAGACCCAAAATGTCCAGTCTCAATTGGGCATCAATATTACCTTGGATGGGTTAAATGTGTCCCCCAAAAGTTCATGACCCCCATTGTAACAGTGTTAAGAGGCTGGGAAATCCAATTATGGTATCTGAAAGGTGGGGCTTTTAAGAGGTGATTAGATTGTGAGGATTCTGCCTTGCAAATGGATTGATCCATTCCATGGAGTGTTGGGCATAGTCCTAACAGCTCTAAAAGGAGAAAAAGTGAATAGCTTAGCTCTCTCTTTCTCAGCCCATTCTTGACATATGACACTCTGGTCATCATGGGACCCTGCAGAGAGTTCCTACCAAGAAGAAGGCCCTCACCAGATGCACCCCCTGGATTGTGGACTGCTCAGCCTCCAAATGGTAAGAAATAAATTTCATTTTCTTATAAATTACCCGATTTCAGATATTCCATTATAAGCAACAGAGAATGGACTACACATTACTCAGTCAACCTTTTTCTCCTCCTTAGACAACTTTCTTAGACAGTGAACTAATTTTAAATATTTAGCCTTAATCCAACGATCTCAACACATACTTATTACTCTGAAATAACACTGCTTTCTTCTGAATAGAGGAAATCATGCAGAACCATTACACTGAAACTTGCTTAATTTTCTATGCAAAATACTTTTTTGTATCCCAATAATTTTTTTTTCTTATTCAAAAGAAGTAATTCTGCTACTAGTAAAGTAAATAATTTCAGTAATCAGGATATCAATTTCCCCATTGTTCTTTCAATATCTGAATCCTTTTGATTGGAATTTCAAATGCATAAGTCTTGCCTATTTAAAATAATAATAATTAAAAATCCAGGCCACTATCACTCTATTTATTTTCCCCACTTCTTTCATTCACAAGGAAAGATCTTGAAAGAACTATATTTGGACAATGTTAGAAGGGGTCTATAAATATCTTTTCTTATACCCCAAAGTTCAGGATACATTCTATAATGAAATTGAGCAGACTAAGAATTGAGACATCTCATTTATTACTAATAAAAGCTGTTTTTTTTTTTTTTCATGACCGGCACTCAGCCAGTGAGTGCACCGGTCAGTCCTATATAGGATCCGAACCCACGGCGGGAGCGTCGCCGCGCTCCCAGCGCAGCACTCTACCAAGTGCGCCACGGGCTCGGCCCCTAATAAAAGCTGTTTTGAAAGTTTTAACTTAGTATCAAAAAATGGATTTAATAATCAAACCAACTTGCACAAATCTGTTATTCACCCAATCACAGACAAAGCTTTCACGTAACCAGAATATAATACAGATACAAGAGAGACTAACAGGATAAAATATTTTGGAAAAAAACTATGTTAAAAATATTATAAAAATATTACAAACTTATATAGATAAATTCCAAGTAAAACATAACTTAGAAAATCTTACTCAACTTAAACAGAAAACCTAAATATTTCTATAACATTAATCAAATATTCAAACACAGACATACAAAAAACACTAGACTCAGAATATTTTGCCAAAATATCCAGGAACATTTCACTTAATTCTATAAAAACTATACCAGAGAAGTGATCAAATTGTACATTCTCCAACTCATTTTTTCAGTTTTAAATTGATACCCAAACTAGACAATCACCTAAAAATTTCTGAATTTTCCATGCTGTTCCATGTATCTCTTTTTCTACTATTACAATGTACCACTTTTACACAGATATTTTAAAAATCAATTTAATTGAACAATGATTAATATATAGTAAAATGCACTTTAAATGTACAGGTCAATGATTTTTGACAAATTGATGTACCATGTAAACATCTCTACAATATGTAGTACATCTCCATCACACCAAAAAGTTTCCTTGTGCCTAGAGTTTCCTTCACCCTAAAGGTGCTAAGAGCACCGTAGAGTGAATTTTATGCTAATCTAAGATGCACAATCATTGCACAAATCATAGATGCATAAATCATTGACACAATGACAACAGAGACATAACAACTGTAAACAAAATTTAACAGTATATAAAAAAGATATTTTATCAAAACCAAGTGGTATTCCTTCCACATATGTAACTAGGTAACTGGGTTTAACAGAGAAAGAGAGAGAGAGAGAGAGAGAGACAAATTGTGTGAATATGTACATGTTAAACATACATTCTCAAACATACATTGCTGAAAGGAATACACAAATTTAAGAAGGCAATTTAGCAACATGTATCAGATGCTTTAAAATAGCTATACTCTGTATTTCCATTTCTAGAAATATACCCTAAAGAAATTACCTAATAAGAGTACAAAGTAATAGGTTAAGTATGTTCATCAAAGGACTCTTTATAATAACAAAAATTTTTAAAATTTTACTTGATATTATTTGAAGTACAGTGAAAAGACATATGATATAATGTCATAGAGCCACTGCTAATTACACGGAGGGTCAGGGTTTATTAACGTGGAAGATGAGAAGGATATATTGCTAAATAATGAAAGTAGCTTTTTACAGGATCTGTTTTTTGTGTGACACCATGCTTATAACAAAATATGTTAGAATGTCGAGAAATTTTGGAGAATAAACCATAATCATTGCTGCATTGGTATTATGAATAAATTTTAATTGTTGCCTTATTGTTTTTTATATATGTTTTATGATAAACATACAATGATTGTATTTATAAAAATAATTTGAATTATAAAAAAATAAGTGGTTTGATTTTTGAAGGAGTCTTTCTACGATCAGTCTACAGTTTTGTTTTCTTTTCTAAAAAAATAGCCAAATAAGAGTCACCATTTTCTGCTCAGTCTTGTTCCAAAATTATTATTCTGACTTTTCATTTATTCTGTGTCAAAAGAGGTACTGTGTCCAGGTTAATCATCCACTATGTGAACAATCTGGGACTTGAACACAGGCACTCTAGCTTCAGAATAGCCTTTAACACTGCTTTTTGCTCCTGTCTTTTACTGATCTACTATTGTTAATAAACACTCTCTTTGTATATATTTGTCTTATAAGTTCATCACAATATTTTGTAAAATAAATAATAAATTCCCTGCTATTTTGAAAATGCTTCCAGTGGCTTGCATAATTAGACTGCATTTTCATAATTACCCTTACAAATTTTCTGAAAGACAGAGTATAATTTTAATCTACCAAGAGACATTCTTCTCCTCTCCTATTGAAACTAAATTCATGCATATGGCAGAGTTGCTCTTACCCCCTGCAAAGATGCAAATAAACGTTCTGGCCTCAAAGAATAGTATAATTACCAACCAAGCATACGTTTATATATCACAGAAACAAAAAAGAAAAAAACAGCAATATTTGGCTTATACGAGCCAAAGCTTTTTGATACAATTCTAAAGGAACATTTTCATATTTAACAATTTGTGTAAAGTATTAGAAATAAAGGGTTAGGTTTTTTTCTTTTTGTTTTTTGTTTTATCTGAGATAGCCAATTCTCAGCTTGCTCATCAGCAATCATCTTAGTGGGTTCCTGAGGGATTTATATCCGAGTAACATAGATAGAAATCAAAACATGAATATATAATTTGCTAGGATAATGTGTGCAACTCCAATTTTGGTATGCACATTGAACCAAAGGCTTTAATGTGGTTTCACTTTCCACTAAAGCCCACATATAATTTTGGGGATGTTATTAACAGCCTCTGTTGGCCAAAGGAGTTACAGAAGTCAAGGGAGAGAGAAAGAGAGACGATGCACCAGCCACTCTACCAAAAGGTCAGGCCACCTTAACTGACCTGCTAACTAGAAGGGATAATATTGAACCAACCATCACATCCTGGGTGCAGGTGGTGAAGGTCAGCTTTGTTCTCCATGAATATGCATAATTAATAAAATAAAATTAAGAAAAAAGAAATAAAGAACTATATCTATCCTTCTGCACTGATCTCTCAATCCCCAGGGACACTATCATATGCAACATAAGCAATATTGTGAAATACTGTGTCAAAGACTAGAATCCCTTCTGAATTGGACAGTAGAAGGAAAGAATAAAGTAGGTGACACTAGCAGCAGGAAGAGAGACTATCCCCTTATAGAAAAATTGCATAATATAAAACTGTCATGGAAAACAATTACCACTGTTCGCTTTGCCCTACTTTTTCTGTTCCATTAACCCTTAGGCTCAGTCCGTTATCACAGAAAAAGTTCTTTAGTTTATACTCTTATCCAAGGTTTTATAAATGTAATTAAGCCTATATGAATAATGCCACTTTTCAAAAAATGTTCCTTTCCAATATCAATGCCTATAATGAGTTCTGGACTCTGTTTCTCCAGACAGTGTTATTCTTTGATTATCAATCATGATTACAAATGAATATTGATAACTGAATATTGGTAGCATGGGCTAGTTTTGTTTCCGGTATATGAGGATACTTCAGAAAGTTCATGGAAAAATAAAATTAAAGATAACACAAATCTTTTCATGAACTTTTTGAAGAGTCCTTGTATAAGCCTGTTTCCTGTTTCCCCAGTAGCTCTCCTTCCTAAACTGGAAGGCTGATGGTGAGTTCTGTGTATGTGGAAATGGGACAGCTTAGCTTTCAAGGACATAAGCAGGCCTTCAATTGGGTTTCTTGGAAAAGGACTTTGAGATGGGAAGTTACATGCAAATGGTCATGGGGAATGTTCTTGGGGATAGAGCTGGAAGGAAGTGACCATGGCTGCACTGAAGAGAGACAAGAACTAACACAATACTATGGCAGATGGACATCAGCTGATTTTTACAGGGAACTTGAGAGCTACGGCCCTTCAGAGTTGTTCCAAATCAGGGCAAGAAGAGAGGACCTTGTATGTCTGAAATACTCAGTCATTAACCACCTACTGCCCATAGGAGGACGTGTTATCTTGGGCAAGGCAGTTCCCTTGGGAAATCTCCAGTGATCACTCAGTAGTGAGTCACCAGCCCCAGATATTATCATCATTTTGGGGATGGATGTGTCAGTGCTTAAGAGGACATCTGGTTATGATATCACAATCATTGTAATGGTCAGTCCACTAGGTCAACAATTTGTGTCTCTGAACTAACTATACTTTCTTTTATAGTAATTTCCTTACATTGGAGAACAGATGCTTCAGATTGCCAATTAGTCTTGTATCCTGGAGAACTTACAAGAGAAATGTTAGTGGAATAAGTACAGTGTCCACTGCTGCAGTTGAACTTAAGGTCATAAGTGAGAATCATTCATTCTTTATATCCCTCATTCTTTGCTGGCACCTCTGTTGGTATAGGAAGTCTAAGACCCTGTTTACCATGCTACTATCAGGCTATGGCTATTGAACTTGCCCTTTCACCGTTAAAATGAAGTATCAGTGGAGGACCAAGAGAAAACCCAATACATTACCCAAGCATTAAACATATTCTTGCCAGCTCTATTTTATTTGCTCACCTATTCTCTCACTGATAGACATTTTGGTTGTTTACGGTTCTTGGTTATTCAAAATAAAGGTATTATGGACATTCAAATATAAGTTTTTGTATGGATGTAAGCTTTCTTTTCCCTTAAGCAAATATGTAGGAATGAAATGACTGGCTCATATACTAGGTAAATGTTTAACTTTTTGAGGAACTGCCTATATTAGTCTATTTTCTGTTGCTTATAAGAGAATACCTGAAACTGGGTAATTTATAAGAAAATGAAATTTATTTCTTATAGTTTTGGAGGCTGGGAAGTTCAAGTGATGGCCTTTTTTCTGGTGGGAACTCCCTACAGAGTCCCATGGAGATGTAGAATATCACATGGCAAGGACTAGAAAGACTGCCTCTACTGTTCACTTGCTCCAATCTACTCCCTGATAACCCATCAAACCATCATCCATGAATGGGTTTATAGTCCTCATGACTCAATCACCTCCTGAAGGTCCCATGTTTCAAATACCATACTGGGGGGATAAAGTTCCAACATGAGCTTTGGAGGGGAAAAACATTAAACCCATATAGAACCACCAAACCATATTCCAAACTGGTTTATCATTTTACCTTGCCGCCAGCACTGTATGAGAGCCATTGCTCCACATCTTTGCTGTAACTTGGTATTGGTAAAACTTGTACTTTTAGTCATTTACTGGGAGTGTGGTGGTGTATCATTGTGGCTTGAATTTGCATTTCTCTAGTGACTAATGATGTTGAGTATTTTTTCAGCTACTTATTATATATACTCGTTATATATACATATATATCTTGTTAGTGAAACACCCTTCAGATGTCTTGCCCATTTTAATTGGGTTGTTTGTCTTATTATCATTGGATTATAATAGTTCTTTATATAATCTAGGTACAATTTTTTATTGGCTAAATATTTTACAAACATATTCTCCCATTAATTGCTTTGATCCTATGAAGAGCAAATGCATTTGTTTAATTTTGATAAAGTCCAATATACAGTATTCACTTTTTAAACGGTTAGCATCAGGTTTAAGAAACTTTTGCCAAACTCAAGGTCATTACCTATTTTCTTCTAAAAATCTTATAGTTTTTAGAACAATGATACATTTGGGGTTATGTGAGGTAAGTTTATGTTTATTTTTATAACATATGAGTATAACTATAAAATTGTTCCAGCACCATTTATTTAAAAAAAAATTTCCTTCCCTCATTGAATTATCTTGGCAACTTTCCTGTATGTTTAAATGCTTGGTAAATTTTGACCAAATGCAAGGCATTTTGATTTTTAATTTGCCAGGCAATTAATCGTTTTTATTACTGTAAAAACTTTAACTTTGTTCTCGAATGCACTTAAGTTACTTGGCATTTGCTTGATTCCTTTGAGGCTTACGTATAAATTTTGTTAGGTTAGACCAGAGCAGCCTTTAGTCTAGGGCTAATTTTTCTCCTCTACTGAGGCAACAACTTTCTGAGTAGGTTTTCCTCCCAGCTAGGAAAACAAAGGTCTTCCTGGGTCTATGTAAGCCGCAGGAATCATTTCTTTTGTTCTTTTTAGATGGTTCTTTCTCTGGCTTCAGGTAATTTCCTTGAACACATTTGCTGATCAGTACTCAGCTAAAGAATGAAGAAAAACACTGGGCAGATTTCTCCCCCTCCCCCTCTCCCTTTTCTCTCTCTCTCTCCTGTCTTACCATCTTCCCTGTGAACTCTAGTTCCTTCGGCCTCCCCTGTCTTCCATTTCCATTTTCTCTTCTCAGCAAGATCACTGGGTCCCATCTCAGTTCACCTGCCTCCATGCTCTGCAGCTAGTAAACCAGGCAGTAACCTGCAGCAATGATAGACTTTACCTCACCTGTCTACCCACTCTCAGTGATCATTGCACTGCACTGACTGAAAAACCTGTCAGGTGTGCTGATTTTTAGGTGGGGTGGTAACTCTGGCTCCTGTTACTCCATCTTGATCAGAATAAGAAATCTACTCTAGGCTTTTAACACATTCTAGAGGAAACCTTGCACTCCAAGTCAGGTGATACCATTTTTTTTTTAGCATGACAGTCCTCAAAATGTAGTGAGCAAAAGAAAAATCACTTGAGAAACTTGTTTAAATTACAGAGTTCAATGCCCTGCCCTTGGAATTTCAATTCAGTAAATCAAGAATCAAATCAGGTATCTGAATTTTTAATAATTTCATTATGTGACTTTGATACAATTGGTTAATAAACCAATGTTTGAGAAACTTGCTTTTGTGATGATTTTTCCAATTTAACTTTGGCAAAAATGACTCAGCTATGTGCATGGGGTGTAGAGGACAGGAACCTCGGCTGTTTTTCTATTGTTACTCCTTTGATTGATTATTATGATTATATCCACATTTCATTACAACCCCGCATGCCTTCTTTTTCAGAGTTTGGAGCCTCTTTATAGCTGAGCAGAAAGAAGAAGACTTTCACATTCAATCTAGCTATGCTCTGTGTTTGTTTCATGTTGCTATCCCAGATTTAAAATGTCGCTGTGATCTCATCTGCTCTCTATCTTCCAGAAATTTTCAAAAGCCCTGAGTTACTAATGAGCTTTATCTCATTCTAAGAATTGCTATAAATATATTTCCTTATAAATATTTAGTTGTCATTTCAATAAAATTTGTTGGGGAATACAGCAAGGACAGACTCCATTCACTATCTTCAACTGGAAGACACATGATTTTTAAGTAGCATTAGAACTGATCTCTTAAATGACTGGTCTCGTATTGTTTGACTGAGGGATTTCAATATTATCCCACCAAGGCAACATTTGAAATAGTGGTAATTATAATATTTGCATTTTCTATAATGATATTTTCTGACATTTTATACTTATTACTCCATTTTATCCTTAAAGCACCCCTCATATAAGGATCAGTGTTTTTGTTCTCTATTTTTGTCCTATTTTACTGAGGTGGGTTAAATAACTTACCGAAAGTCACACATATAGGCAGGAATAAAATTCCAAGTTTTTGAATTTTAATATTGCTGAGGTTTACTTGTGTGAGGTTTTTTTGTGTGTTATTTATGTTTTAAAAATCATGTTAATTCATAAAAAATTCACTGTTACTAAAGTCCATATTGCTGCAAAATTTTGAGGGTGAATAAAATTAAGTAATTCTACTGGGCATTTTTGTTTATTCTGCTGATAATTATTAGCTTAGCTTGTTGTCCTATAGTGATTATATGCTAGCCTTTGGTGTAAGTGATTTCTACATACTAACTCACTTAGTCTTCATAAGAATGCTATAATGCTATGACTGAAATTTTGGTGATGAAGAAACTGAGATACAGAATAATTTGATTCAGGTTACACAGTTAGGAATTATAAGAGCCCAGACCCCAATTTAGAAAGTTTCTTCCAGAATCTGAGCTTTTAACCTCTATACCCCACTGTCTCTTCTGTTGAATAAATCCTCTGTGTTTAATCAAGAGAATCACCTTTTAGCTGATCAGCTCAATATTAAAAATACTGTCATAGGTCATTTTAAACATCCTGCTTCACAAAAATATATTTCCACCAACAAACCTTTGATTGTTCTCTTTAGTGACATCAACTGACTCAGATTCTTACAGCCACTTTTACTTTCATCATCTTCTTGTTACTTGGGATTTAGGTATTAGGTTTGAATACTAATCTCTATTACCAGTCGAGGGATATTCTACTAGAATCTTAAACCGACTTAGCAAGAAAACAAAATATAGAAGACCACACAGGAAGTTATTATTTCAGAAATTTCATTGTTCAAAAAATGGTCTTGTGTGTATTTTAGCACGATTGTTTACCTTACTCTTTGATTTTGATGCCACCTCCCTTTTTAAATTGGTTTTTATGTTATGAGTGCAATATGCCCAGTGGAGGAACTGACAAGTGACATTATGAAGACCAGATTTAAAGAATCATTTAAATGTTGATATGAAACTTTAACCAAAAGGCTGGTCGGGGACACATGTAGTTACAATTTTGCAAAACTGGCACAACATAGTATTCAGGGAGCCTCTAGTTAGTGAATACAATGAGAGATGTACTGCAGCACATTGACTTTGAAAGAACGTTACGAGAGATACAAACAGCCATAATTGTAAAAGAAAAGCTATCGATCAGTATGATTACCTATGAAAGCTAGAGCTAATGTCAGAATCCTGCTGACATAGCCAATTGTAAAGCTACACGACTGCCAACAGGGCTAGGCCTCACAGACCCCTTGAGCCCATTGTACAGACTGGGTCACAGACCCTTCACACGCAGGTCTATGAGCTAGGTAACAGAAAAGGGTCCTGGGAGTCGTGGGTAAAACATCATTAGGCTTTATTCAGAGCTAGGAGCAACCACCCTAGCTGCCTCCCGGAGTGTCCTGAGAAGCACCACGTATCAGAACCGTTAGTCCTTTATACTTAAGTCCATAACCCAGGACACCTGGGTGCACAAATGCAATCACATTAGACATAACCAAGGAACATCTGGGCACACGTGCATATTTACATCAAATGCTCAGCAAGGTTCTGAACATCTGAGGGGCGCTGACCATTTTCCTGTATTTTGCCAACAACCTACATCCAGATTCATCTAGAAAAAGCAACCATCATAAGTCACTAATAATTGTAAAACAAACAAAAAAAATGATAACTGGAGATAAGCAAAAGTTGAAGGAAAAATAAGTGAAAAATGGAAAGTCTCCTCTTCCTTTTGTGCCTCAACCATGGCCTGGAGGTCTAGAACTGGTCCATTTCAAGAAGGATATTATTTAATAAAACAGAGATATTTAAAGGAAAGCCAGGAGAGGATTTTTACCCATGAGTAGGAGGAACTTTTCCATAATCTGAAAACATCTAAAGATTTCCTCTGGTGAACATACTGCTATATCCCTGCACAGCGAGTTTCTTGGGCACTTTTATTTATGTAATGGCAGCACCTGGCATTGTTGTCAGGTGCCCAACATGTGATGGAAATTCAAAAACAAAGTCCCAACCAAAAAAAATGCATATTACTAGTTTTAAAATTAAATTAGTATGCTTTTTTTGAAAAGACAGATATTTTCAAATGTCATCTGAATGTATTTCCACCCACCCATTTACAAGTAAGACCTAGTAAGAGAGATAAATATGTGACCACATATTTCCAAATTTCCAAGACTACCCTTCTCATCAACTTGGTCCTTAAACAACACAATACAGAAGCATCTGTTTGTCATTGAACGTTACTATAACATGGTTTTGGCAACAGCAAAAAGCAATTTTTTCACAAACTAATGGAGAACTAAATTTATAATATTCTGGCTTCTGTTACAGAACACAGCACTTTAGAACTACAATTATTTGTACTTAAATACTGAAAATAATGATATTATAGGCTGTTAGAAATTCAAGGTATGCAATTAAGTTAGCTGCTCCTCTTTTCGTTTGCTTTATTTTATTTTGTTCTTAACCAGCCATCTCTGTGTGAGATAACCTTTTAAAACAACATTTAAGGAGAAAAAAGAGCACTGAACTCTGAGTCAGGAAATGTGAATGTGTCCTTAAGTAACTGTCATCAGTAAAATGAAAAAGGAAGTTGGACTAGAACACCTCTCACATCCATCTATAAAGTTGTGTCACATAACTTCATATAATACTTGCATATTTGTTTATATTATACAATCTAAATTAGTTATGTAATATAAATATTTGCATTTAAACTATATATTACCAGTTAGGTTATATGATATATTTATATACTATAAATATAATCTACATGATATATAACATAATGTCTAACATATAATCAGCCAGCTGAGTGGAAACCAAGCAATTAAAAGCAGATGTAAAAAAAAAGTAATGATTTGGGAGTCCTTGACCCATCTCCATCCCATGCTCATAATATTACCTTTGAAAAGTCTCAGATGGTGTCTGCACCTCAGTCCTGCACCTATAAAATGGTTAAATAGTTTGGTTCAGATGATCTCTAAAGTCTCTTCTAGCTCTAAGAATTATATGTTTGTATGATTTATTTTAAGACACTATTTCTTCTCTCAGACTGAATCTCTTTGCTAACTTGGGCAAGGTTAAATCTTTGAGTGTTTTGAATTCAGACATGATTTAAGAAGCAAAATTGTCAATACAATTATAAAACTCTTGAAGCTTGTTTTCTGGATGGATCACATCTTGAACCAGAATTGGCAATCCAGCAGATGGCACTATGCCATCATCATGGGACTAGCCAGCCCCTAAGTGCAGGCACTCATCCCTCAATCAGAAGTCTTAATCATTTGCAATAATTAACGCTTCCATGCTTTTTTTCTTTATGATTATAAGCTGAACTTGATACTTTCTAATTTGAATAATTATGCTCCACTTAATTCTTCTCCCTGCTGTCAGGTGGATAAAAGCTGAAAAGGGAGTTTGCTATTTCTAAAACTTGAGTAAATAACAAGGGAAGAGGTAACAAAGTTATCATTTCCCTGAGGGGAAGATAATTGAATCTCAGCTTCCCAGAAGACTGCTG
The DNA here is from genome assembly GCF_027409185.1 of Cynocephalus volans. Lineage (NCBI taxonomy): Eukaryota > Metazoa > Chordata > Mammalia > Dermoptera > Cynocephalidae > Cynocephalus > Cynocephalus volans. The sequence goes on along the minus strand of NC_084464.1, from coordinate 151,874,667 downwards.
GGCCAGACATTATGACCGTGCACTCTGCCAAGGCAAGAACCATGGCTGACTCATGTTTGTACCCCTATGCCCCAGCTTATTAGAAGGTGCTTAATAAAGATGTGGAATGGATTAAAAACAAGATAAAGGATTACTAACATAGGATACAGGTAGATGTGGAGATGAAAATCTATAAAATTCTCTCCTGATTGCTTCAATTTTCTAAGGAAAGTAGGAAGCACAATGAGCCGCTGAGAGTGGAGATGTGGGAGGACGTGTTAACAGTTCTGAAGGCAGAGAAGTTGTGAAACGTCTTCTGTAAGAGTGGAAGAAAGAATGAATGTCACTAGAGTAATATGGTGTGATTATTGATCATATGGTATGATTATTGATCAGTTTTAAGGACAGGCTGAAGTTTTTGGTTCTGGTTAAAAATGAGAAAAATAAAGCTGTGCATTTAACTCCAGCTACATCTACAGGGCAATCACGGCATGGGTGTAAAGTCTGACATAGTCATGCTTGAGATTTTACCAGGCAAGAACCGGGGGAAGAATAGGCACAAGGGAGTTGGGGTTACGTACAAGGGGGTGATTGTAATGACTGAACGTGTAATAGATGAATAAAGAAGGGAAAGAGAAACTTGAGGAATGGAAATGAGGTAGGACCAAGGAATTGGAGCTCCTGGGAGGACTGAAAAATTGTTGAGGTACTAGACGAAGTCAAGTGAAGTAACAGGTGGCGGTCAGCTAGAGGTGTATGCAACTGAAATTGCGAAAGGGTAGCATTTGTTGGCAATGACAAGTTCTAGGATATGACCACTAGAGCTATGACTGAACTAGGATGAGGGCAAAATTATTGGAAGAGAGGAGTTCTAGAAAGTAAGAGGCCAATGTGTTGCAAGTGCTATCCACATTGTTGGGAAAATACAGGAAAATGGTCAGGGCCCCTCAGATGTTCAGAACCTTGCTGAGCATGTGATGTAAATACGTATGTGTGCCCAGATGTTCTTTGGCTACTGTCTAATGTGATTGCATGTGTGTAGCCAGGTGTCCTGGGTTATGGACTTAAGTACAAAGGACTAATGGCTCTGATACATGGTGCTTCTCGGGACACTCCGGGAGGCCACTAGGGTGGCTGCTCCTAGCTCTGAATAAAGCCTAATGATTTTTTACCCATGGCTCCCAGGATCTTTTCCTGTTACCTAGCTCATAGACCTGCGTGTGAAGGGTCTGTGACCCAGTCTGGACAATGTGCTCAAGGGGTCTGTGAGCCCTAGCCCTACCTTTACAATTACTTACCAAAAAGCCAGTTAAAATCTCTGTGTACTGGGAGAAGAGCTTATCAACTGGTGGGCTTAATGAAAGGAGATTGAGAAAGGACCCAGATGTCCCACTGGGCTTCTACCAAAATGCAATTTCTTTAGATATTTTCTTTGATCCATTCGACTTTCCCAAAGAATCATCTTTCAACATCCTTGGGAAGTGAAACAGTGAAAAGAATCTGTTTCTAATAGGATACCTTAGTCCCACCTTTCATTCTGTCTGTATTCTTTGTAGTTTAAATTTCGCATAGAATCAATGTCCTGCCATTGGGGGAGACGGGTAGTTGCCCATAGCACAAATGAAGAGGAATTTCTTCTAAGGGGTCTAAGGGCCTCTTACGGAGATACACAACAAAACTCCCAGTTTTGCTTCACCCCTTTCCTCCACATCCTGAGGTTTCTAGAGCTTCTAATTCCTTAGCTCTGAAGAGTTCTTTTCTGTAAATTAGCTTGTTTCTAAATAGCACTGGTTTCTGCTGACCCTGCATTTGGGCTTTCTTGGCTCTGCTAAGTCTCTTACTGCTAACACACCTGCTTCTTAATGTATAAAAGTTTATTGATGTTTTTCATCTGTTGTTGTCTCCTGTGCTCTTTGATTTGTGGTTCATTCCTTTTTTATTTTTTTCTGTGCTGTTATGTCAGTGGGATATTTGAATGAAATAGAAATCACACACATCTGAATTCTTGTTACCAACAATTTCCTTCTCTTAGTATAATGTAAAGACCCTCGTTAGGGCTCCTGTTGGCGCAAGTGTGCCCAGGAGTTAATGTTCATATAATCAGCAATGATTTTGTTGTTTGCTTCTCTGGAAACCACGGATAAAACTAGAAAAGAAATTCTGAGGATTTTGCCATTTTCTCAAAGGAAAAGTGGTTTATACACCTGCCCTATTTAATCCTATGTGATAAATGTCACGATCAACATTTTACAGAGCTGCCAGTTAAACGTTGCATGGTGTAAGTTAACAAGGTCGCTAAGTGGAGAAGCACACATCATTCCAGGTCTCTGAATCCAGAGCTCATCTTCCTGACACTGTCCCACACATCCTCCTTAAGACCTCAAGCTAACCTTAGTTACCTAGTTAGGAGATGTTGTCTGGAATATGTTGCAATTTAATGGATTTGCATGAAAATATCACTTTTGTGACAGGTTTGCAATACAAATACAAATTATAATATATTGAAGTATTAGGCGACATCACACCAATGATTCAAAACTTTCCACGTATGATTAGTTATCTCGAGACAGTTTCCCGAGGTGCTCTTGGGCATGTGGTGGTGGTGGCCAGGAATGGAGGGGCAGAAAGAAAGAGGAAGGTGGAGTAGGAAGGGTAAGAATGTGGACTGAATGTTCAGTCTGTGCCTTGCACTATGCCCAGGTACTCCATTCTCAATTCCCATAATGTAAAAGACCAAAATCAAACAAAATAAAAGAGAAGATGTTTCATAGCTTCAACTAAGTAAACTGCTTTAAAACCCACATAAGTATTTGAAATATTTGCAAGTAAATTTCCTGACAGAGGCAAGAAAATGAAGTGCCATCATTCAGCAAATGAGAGTTAAGAATCTTTGGAGAAATGGCCATTACTCCATCTACAAATTGGATTTGCATGCTTGTATAGTCCATCAGTGCTTTCCTGTCAAATCTATCACTTCCTCAATGGCATCACAAAAACAAATGCTCTTCTTCTAATGAGTTTTTCATGTTTTTCTCCTCTGTTTTCCTGCTAGCATTTTCTCTTCATCAGCGAGGGCAACACATTTGTTCTTTAAAGTATATTTGAATTGAAATTCCGGAAGAAAAGTGGGTGGTAAATGCCTGGCAAGGAAAATAATTTGGTGAGACATAAAAATAATGAAATTTCAGCCACCTCCACTGGAGCTTCCTAGTGTAATTCTACTAGGAAGTATCAGAGAAAGAAAAATAGGCACCAATAAGTTAAAATTGCAAGATTAATCCTCACTAAAGCAAACAATGGGATGATTTACTGATGGAAACTTGCCTGTTGCGACCCAGTGATATCAATATTCTTTTCACTGTAATAACTAGAATCTGGATTGTAATCTATTTTTGCCATTGTTGTTTAGCTTTTACTTTCAACGTGTAAAAAATTGCAGAAGGAACTCATGTCAAATGTGATGAGGCTCACGCTGGAACTCCCCTGTCTCTACTCCACCTACCCTTCCTCCTACCTATTAGCCTAGGCAGTAAAAAAGACCCCGGAGGTGCTGGAAGAGAAACCCTTCTTTGCTTTTATAAAGTTCATTTGTTTCTTTACTTCTCATTCTTATTATCACAATATTGTAAGATTTATCCTAGAGAAAAACCTGAAAAGTTTTTAAGAGAGGTATTAAGGTAAAGATATCTTTTCCCCTTTGTCAAATAACATATTGAGGGCTTATTTTGACTCTGTGCAAAGCACTTAATTATTTGTCTTGGTTTAATACCCAAAATAACCGTTTAAGGAGTACAGTTACCTCCACCACTTTAATTTGAGAAATGTGAGGCACAATGGGTAGAACAGTATGCTCAGGGGCACAGAATTAAGTGGGTTTGGCAAGTCAGTCTGAGTATTAATTGCTAATAAAGATTCAAATTGGAGGAGCAACAACAGAATTTTTTAGTTGAATCTCTTAACTCAAAATTAACTCATAGTGAACTTCTAAAAAATGTCAGTTTAGGCATCGGTGAAACTCTGTTTAAAATGTAAGGAATTTAATAAGCTTAATTAAGAATGAATCAGTCACACTTGGAATAAATTATTTCTTTTAGAAAAGATCATAGTAATACCTTGAAGGAAATGAATGATACTTCAAAATTGGGCCTTAAAGAAAATATGCACTGCTCAGTTCACATTGGCAGAGTCTACACAACTCTGTGGCCAAAAGGCCAAAATGTGTCCTCTGATCCAGATTTATATTTCCCTTTGCTTAACATATACCTCAGCAGCAGATAGCTGTGTTGGCATTAAATATATAGCCAAGGGCACAGATGAACATGCTGTAAGCACTCAACTAGTGAATTCATTCACAAAGTATATTATATAGAAAAAAATTGTTTTTAAATTCAGCAGACAATGTTGTATCTATTCATAGGCATTTCCTTTCTGAGTTGATCTCATTTTATGGAGAACTAGACTTAAATGGGGCAGAGAGGAGCACATCAGAAACTGAATTCTTTAAAACGGTTATTGTTGATGAAACAAAGGAAATAAGTAAAACAAATAAATAGCCAGTATTCCTTACTCAAACAGGCCTAAGGAAAAGGTGATAGTTAATTTAGTTTCCTGCATTTTCCCCTTTTTTTGCATCTTTGAAGTTGATTATATGTGGATTCTCTTTGCGAGGCAATAAAAAGTTAGATGATATGTTTTGTAAGAGTAACTAATATGTTGTCAGTTTACCACTTTAACATTCAAAACATCTACAAGTAGTAGTGTTTCTTTGGGGGAGGGGCACTTTCTGTAGGCCATGCACCATGAGAGCTTTATTTGTATAATTTTGCTTTATTTTTGCCCTCTGGAAAGCTACAAACATTTATCTGTAAGGTTGATACACTATTCAGTGATACAAGTGGCATTCTCATCCATACTATGGAAAAGGTTAGAATACAAACAGGTTAAATATTAGGTTTTAGAGAAACCATGCTATTTCTCTCTGTAATAAATGTGCCAATTGAAATGAAAACCAGGAATAAAGATGCAGAGACAGCCAGCAGAGTGTGGTTCCCACAGCGTGAACTGTGGAGTGCAGTAGGTCGACCTGAATGTGTGAGCTCTGTGCCACCAGCATCTCTGTGCAGGCCTGAACAGCTCCTTCTAATTTACAAGGATAATGAAATATATCAAATTAATCCTATTCACTGTTAGGGACCATTGAATTAACTGACAGAGTACTGTGGGCTTATTCTTGCCAAACTTGTTCTATTAAAATCAAATCAGAGCAAATATATCTAGGCAAAACTGTAGGTATATTTTGACCCCAAGTTTCTTAATTTCAAATAAGAAATGTGTAGTTTCTGGTAAGTAGCATCTAGGCTCATGGAGTGCAGAGATAGTTTTATGCACCTTGTGATTAACTGACTCAGCATAATTAATCTAATTAGGAGTATTATTTTGCCTGTCTTATTACTCATGTTCTAGAATAAAAACCAAAATAAATGCCCAAATGATCCAGTCTTGATTAGAGTCATGTCATGTCTCCAGCAAGATGCTCTACAAAAGAAAAACAAGGAAAGCTAAACACCATTAGTAGGAATAAACATTTCTTATCTTCATTGTAATGTGATTTGGAGTTGAGGGAGTTCTTAACTCCTGCAAGTAAGTGAAAACACATGGAACATTATATTACTTGTTTTGTAAATGAAACTATGTAAAATGAGCTGAAACTGGTTTTATTTCCCTATCTCAAGTTCTTTCAAAGTTATCTTTCAGAGTGTAAGCTGAGCATGCACAGAGAGAGGGCCTTGCCTCCAGATGACCTCAGGCACTGCAAGAACCTAAAAGTCCTCCAAGGGACCAATTCAGTTTGGACCAATCAAAGGACTGGATTCAGATTTGACCAATCGGCTGTTGACTTATTAGCATCTCCGCTCTCTCCTCCCCCCCACCTTTTCCTGTCCCAGGCAATTACCCTTTGCTTAGTCATTTGTCCTGATTCAGAGCCAGCCAGTCTTGCCTGGTTCACATATGGGCCTGACTTGGAACTGTCTAATCCACTCTCACTATGTCATATGGCTTCCCTCAGAGTTAGCCAATCAGGGATACGGAATACTCCATAAAGCCTGTACAACCCCTAGACTGTGGAGACAGATCTGAGGTATCTGGCCCCCACCTCCATGCCATTTGACCTTGTGAAATAAAGTTTCTTTCTTTTCTCAAAAAACAAGTGCCATGGTATTAGCTTCTGTGAGCATCAGGCAGTGAGCTGTTGCTTGGTAATATGAGGATAAAAAATATGTGGTACTATTTGTATTAAATATTAAAAACATCTAAAAGTGATAGAGGCTGTCATTTGGGGGTACTTACCATGAGCCATGCACTGTGAGAATTTAATTTATATTATTTCACTTTATTTTCACCATCACTCAGTGAGGTAGGACTTTATGTTCCACTTCATAGGTCAGAAAAATAAGAGATTGAAAGATTGAATATTTTTCCTGAGGTGAAACAACTAGTAAGTGATGGGCCCTGATGCTGTTTATAGCTGTCTGAGCCACAAACCAGTTTTCTTTATGGCTCTGCTATATTTCCTCTTATCAATCTATTAATTACATTATAAACCATTAACCCTATGAACATTGAAAATGTCTTTAAGTTTTTAAATCAATTTTAGACTAGGTCCATGAAGTTTGCTGAGCACATACTAGGATGTGTCTGAATTTCTAGGTGAGACAGATTGAAGCCCTTTCCTCTCTTTCTGGAAAAGCAATCAGAAAGTTCAAAAAAAGCTTTCTGGAAAAGCAATCACAAAGTCCCCCTTCCGGCACAGCAAACGCCCATTTTCCCATCAAGGTGGGCCACCATTTTTAAGCAACGTACAGCACCACTTAGCTTCATAAAGTGTTCAATGTAGAAAGAATAGGCTCTATAGCAAAAACAAAATCACCACAAATCAAATAATGACCATGTTGTACTCCCTGATCTAATTTTCAGTCTTTGGAATCTCTTTTTGCATCAAAAATCTAGGCATTGACCTACTGGGATACATAGCAATTAGATAGTGTTGTCTGATCAAGACATTTTTTTTCCTGATTTAAATGTTTAAAAGTTCAAAACAGTATATGTTACCATGACTTTGTTTTTTGTTTATTGTCTTTGTTCAAAATAATTTTAATGAACAATATATTTCAATGGTGCTCTTGCAACTCCACATCAAGTGAGGAAAGAGCTTGAACTCAACCTGTGTTTAATAGTTGCTGCACCTCATCTTATTCAGCATTCAGCATGTAGTTCCACAGCATCATTTACAATTACTTATCAATGGTTTATCAAACACATTCAGCAAAAGCAATGTGAAAAATATATTGGAAACAAGTATTAATAGAGTTTGGATATGTTGTCCCCCCAAAGCTCATGTGAAAATCTGATCCCCAATGTGCCAGTATTGGGGCAGTTGGGTCATGGAGGGTGGATCGCCTGCCCTCAGGGGTCAGGGGTATAGTGAGCGAGTTCTCACTCTGTTAGTTCCCATGACAGCTGATTGTTTAAAGGACCCTGGCACCTCCTCTCTCTCTCTCTCTCTCTCTCTCTCTCTCTCTCTCTCTGTTACTTCCTCTCACCATGTGATTTTGCACCCACTGGCTGCCTGCCACATTCTGCCATTAGTAGAAGCAGCCTGAGGCCCATGCCCCATCCTACTATCCCAGAATTGTCAGCCAAATAAACTTCTTGACCTTATACATTACCCAGTATCAGGTGTTCTTTCATAGCAACACAAAAACAAACTAATACAGAAAATCGAGTGTTGCTATACTTGAAAATGTGGAAGCAGGTTTGGAAGTAGGTAATGGGCAAAGGTTGTTGGAAGAGTTTGCCTCCAAACTCAAAGGAAGACAAAAAGATGAGGAAAACTTGGGAGCTTTTTAGAGATTGATTAAATGGTTGTGACCAAAATGCTAACAGAAATATGGCCATGTGATCTTGCACCTGCTGGCTGCCCTGCCATTTTGCATGAGTAGAAGCAGCCTAAGGACCATGCCAGATGCAGCTGTCCCAGAATCATGAGCCAAATAAATCTCTTTTCTTTATAAATTATCCATTTTCAGGTATTTTATTACAGCAACTCAAAAATTAACTAATACAGGTATTAAGGGTTCTTTCTGCTCAGGTTTACAGAGAATAACAAGTGATTGAAAGAAAAAATGAAATAAACAGAAGAAAGGGAGAATTTTTAAAAGTGAAAGAGTGATGTTTTTCAGGTTATAATGCCATGGATTAGTGGGGGAGGGGGTCTTACAAGGATTAAGCAGTTTTAAAAGTTAATGTATTAGGGCCGAGCCCGTGGCGCACTCGGTAGAGTGCTGCGCTGGGAGCGCGGCGACGCTCCCGCCGCGGGTTCGGATCCTATATAAGAATGACCAGTGCACTCACTGGCTGAGTGCCGGTCACGAAAAAACGACAAAAAAAAAAAAAAAAAAAAGTTAATGTATTAAATACAAACTTATTGATAAATAGCCATAATAACAGACATAACAAATACATGTCCATTAAATGCTTATTTGCCATCCACTTTCTTTTATTTATGGTGATGATGATTACTCTGAACATTTAGTCAAAGAATTTAATTTCTCTTAACTCATGCAGCCAATATTTACTAGAGCCAAATTCTAATTCAGGTTTGTCTACTTCCAGGGTCCAAGGTTTTAACCATTAAGCACAGTAAAAAAAAAAAAGAAAAAGAAAGAAAGAAAGAAAGAAATACAGTCTGCTATCCCCCAATCTATGGTGGAAAAGGGGACATAATCTGTGAACACATTTACCCCTACTTGGCATGTATTTCAATAGAATTGCACTACCTTGCATCTTCCACAGCAGTCAAGAAGAGATTCTAACAATTTTCTGCAAGTGAACTATTAATGCAAATCATTTAAAACATTCGTAATGGCATTTGCAACTACATGAAGTATAAAGTTTTATAAGAAAGAAAATACAAATTTCTATTGAAACAGGATTAATTCATTTTAGTATTAAACTTGTGTCTTTATATTATTTGTTATTTAGGTTTATACATATTTATGTGGTACAGAGTTGACTATTAGTATTTGTGTACAATAAGTGATCGAAATAATATTATTATCATGTTCATCATTACAAATCATAATTACTTTTTGTGTCCCTTACCCAATTACTCCCTATCCCTCCCCCACTCTCCCTTTCCCACCTCTAAACTATAGGTCTGTTCTCTCCTTCTGAAAGTTCAATGTTTTAACCTTTTATTATGTTCTTTGTTTCTTTGTTTCTTAGTTGCCACTTATGAGTGAGGAAATGCTGTATTTCTCTTTCTGTGCCTGGCTTATTTCATTTAACATGATTTTCTCCAAGCTCATCCACGTTGCTGCAAATGGCAGAATTTCATTCTTTTTATGGCAGAGTAGTATTCCATTGTGCATATATACCACATTTTCCTTATTCAGTCGTCCATCCATGAACATTTAGGTTGGTTCCAACTCTTGGAACCATTTAGGTTAGTTCCAGCACTTGGCTCTTGTAAATAGAGCTGCAATAAACATGGGACTGCAGGTGTCCCTCCAACATGATGATTTCCATTCCTCTGGTTATATACCCAGAAGTGGGAGTTCTGGATAATATGGCAGTTCTATCTGTAGTTGTCTGAGGAACCTCTCCATACTGTTTTCCATAATGACTGCACCAATTTACAGTCCCAACAACAATGTAGAAGGGTACCCCTTTCTCCACATCCTCACCAGTATTTGTTATTCTCTCTCTTTTTGATATTAGCCAGTCTAACTGGGGAGAGATGATATCTCAATGTGGTTTTGATTTGCATTTCCCTGATGATTAGTGATGTTGAGCATTTTTCCATATGCCTGTTGACTGTTTGTAAATCTTTCTCTGAGAAATGTCTATTCAGATCCTTTTTGCCCATCTTTTAATTGGGTTACTTGTTTTCTTACTGTTGAGTTGTTTGAGTTCTTTGTATATTCTAGATACTAATCCTTTGTCAGATGCATAGTTTACAAATATTTTCTCCCACTCGGTAGGTTGTCTTTTTGCTCTGTTAATTGTTTCTTTTGCTGTGCAGAAGCTTTTCGGTTTCATATAATCACATTTGTTTACTTTTCTTTTGTTGCCTGTGTTTTTGGGGCCTTTATGAATCCATAAAGCCTTTGCCCAGTCCTACATCCTGAAGTGTTTCCCTATGTTTTCTTGTAGGAATTTTATAGTTTCAGGTATTATATTTAAATCTTTAATCCATTTTGAGTTGATTTGGGTATATGGCAAGAGGTACAGATCTAGTTTCATTCTTCTATATATGGATGTCCAGTTTTCCCAGCACCATTTATGGAAGAGGCAGTCTTTTCCCCAAAGTATGTCCTTGTTGCCTTTGTCAAAGATCAGTTGGCTGTAAGTAAGTGGGTTGATTTCTGGATTCCCTATTCTGTTCCATTAGTTGGAGTGTCTGTTTTTATGCCAGTACCATGTTGTTTTGGTTATTATAACTTTGTAGTATAGTTTGAAGTAAGGGAATGTTACGTCTCTGGCATTATTATTATTGTTGTTGTTATTATTATTATTATTATTATTATTATTATTATTATTATTTTGGTCAGGATTGCTTTGGCTATTCGGGGTGTTCTGTTGTCCCATATGAATGTTAGGACTGTTTTCAGTGCAATCCTTATCAAAATACCAATGACATTCTTCATGGAAATAGTAACAACCTTACAGTGGCTATTTTATTACATTTCCTATCACAGTTCTGGTAAGAATGCTTTCTGGTAAGACATTTGGATATTTATTACACATGTGAATATTAAATTATTTCCTCCACAGTACTGTTGTTTTTAAAATAATAATAATAATAATAATAATAATTGATGATGATGATGATGATGATGATGACTATCAGAGTCCTACAATCTTATTTCTGCAAATGTGCTGTCAACTTCTAGGCACTATATCACACTGATACATAAAATCTTATAAAGCTTCCCCCCGCAGGATAAATTAAAGATAAATAAAGGTAAAAGTCCATGTCATCTCATATAAAAGAATTTAAAATGTTGCTTGTTATGAGCTGAATTGTATCCCCCCACAATTCATATGTTGAAATCCCAACCTCAGAATGTAACTGTATTTGAAGATAAAGTCTTTAAAGAAGTGATTAAGTTAAAATGAGTCCATTAGAGTGAGGCCCAAATCCAATATGAAAGAAGAGAGACACCAGGAAAGAGACAGAGAGAAAAGGCCATGGGATGGCACAGTGAGAAGATGGTTATCTGCAAGCGAATGAGGCCTCTGGAGAAACCAAACCTTTGGCTGCCTTAATCTTGGACTTCCAGCCTCCAGAACTGTGGAAAATAAATTTCTGTTGTTTAAGCCACCCAGTCTGTGGTATTTTGTCATGGCAGCCTTAGAAAACTAACATATTGCTCCTACCCATCTCTCTATTCTTCTCAGTTAGACTTTTACACTCTATCCAGAGTAAACTACTTGTATTCTCTACACACATTATGCTTCTATGCCTACATCTACTGGTTCCTCTGTGTGGAACCCACTTCCCTTTGTGTTTTTAGCAAAATTTTATTCACAACATTAGCCTCACATCCTGTTAAAACTTTCCTAATACTGAAAGAGTTGATATTTATGTCAATGCCACACTGTTTTAATCAAACTTTAATGTGGACTGAGACTAAATGGTAAAACTACTACCCAAATATTTGTTGATGCCTCTTGCAGAAAATAAGTAGCACACTTGATATTTTTAAAAATTCAAATAAATACTGTAAAAAAAAATTGAGAAATAATGCCAAAGGCAAAGAATATATTTATTACTAATTATGACAATTCAACTTACAACTAATAAATATTCCTAGCAAAAAATGAGTAAAATCAGTAATTATGAAATTGGGAATCAAGATGTTTTTCTTGCAACAAGTAAACTGAATAAAGGCAACATGTGCAGTATGACCTGCTGAGCTTTTTGAATTCTAAAATGATTAGGAATGGTACTCTCATCAATACAAAAATGAGTTTCTTAAACACTCAGTATCAAAAGACAACAAGGGAATATTGTAAAATTTTGAGAGAGGAGTATAATCACCCAAGAATGTAGATACATTCGAATTATGATTCTTATGTAAAAGTGACAGAAAGACATTCCCTTACATCCAAAGTCTCAGACATATCATCTATCAGCTTTACAAGAGAAAAATAAAAATACATTCTCCAAATCATGGAAAGAAATAAAATTATATCTCAAAATTGAAATGTTGGATTAAAAATCTACTGGTGTATTAATATCAGGAAAATATAGGAATGCATCTGAATAATAAACATAAATGTGATTGAAAAATAATGTGCACTTGTATATTAGTATGGTAAGAGATATCTATAAATGTTTATGGATTTATACTTAGTTAAGATTTTATGTTTTATCAAGATAAAAATGAATGAACCCTTCTGTCTAATTTAATTCATTTTAACTATACATGGATTCAATAGTTACAATTCATGCTTTCTTCTTATTGTCTGTTCTGCTAAAAATGCATATTCTATAACATGAGTTACTTCATTTATAATTAGTAAATAAGGAAAACAGAGTAGTACAAAATGTTCAGTGCATCAACATCACTGAATGCAGCAAGCCGCATATGAATTTTCTGCACAATGTCTATTTACTCCAGTTTCTTTCTCTTGGCTCAGTTTGGAGATTTGCTGTTTTGGAAGCAAAGAGCTTTTTGTACTATTCTCCACATACTTTGTGAAGTTTTTCATTGTCTCCAAAACTCATTAGTCTGAATCCTCCTTCTCACCACTTCCATCATGCTTCCTTCTTTTTCTTTTGTCTTTATTTTCCTTTAAATACTTTCTTATGGAAAATTTCAAACACATACAAAAGTACACTGTACAGTTCAATGAAACCCTGTGTACCCATCCCCTCACTTCAATGGTTGTCAAAGCACAGCCAATTTTGCTTTATCTGTGTCCTCACCAAATCCTCTCTACCCCAAAGTCATCTTAAAATCAATACCAAAAATCATGTAAATACACCCATAAATATTTTAATTTTAATCTTTGAAATATAAAGACATATATTAAACATAAATTTAATATCATTATTAACATAAAAATGATCATTTCTAAATATCTTCAACTATCCAATAAATGATCAAATTTCCCCAATTACTTTATAATTTTTTATTTTTTTTAAGTTTTATTTTGTTGATATACATTGTGGCTGATTATTGCTCCCCATCACCAAAACCTCCCTCCCTTCTCCCTCCCCCCCTCCCCCCAACAATGTCCTTTCTGTTTGCTTGTCGTATCAACTACAAGTAGTTGTGGTTGTTATATCTTCTTCCCCCCCCCCCGTTTGTGTGTGTGTGTGTGTGTGTGTGTGTGTGTGTGTGTGTGTGTGAATTTATATATTAATTTTTAGCTCCCACCAATCAGTAAGAACATGTGATATTTCTCTTTCTGTGCCTGACTTGTTTCACTTAATATAATTCTCTCAAGGTCCATCCATGTTGTTGCAAATGGCAGTATTTCATTCGTTTTTATAGCTGAGTAGTATTCCATTGTGTAGATGTACCACATTTTCCGTATCCACTCATCTGATGATGGACATTTGGGCTGGTTCCAACTCTTGGCTATTGTAAAGAGTGCTGCGATGAACATTGGGGAACATTGGTATACCTTCGACTTGATGATTTCCATTCCTCTGGGTATATTCCCAACAGTGGGATAGCTGGGTCGTATGGTAGATCTATCTGCAATTGTTTGAGGAACCTCCATACCATTTTCCATAGAGGCTGCACCATTTTTCAGTCCCACCAACAATGTATGAGAGTTCCTTTTTCTCCACAACCTCGCCAGCATTTATCGTTCAGAGTCTTTTGGAATTTAGCCATCCTAACTGGGGTTAGATGGTATCTCAATGTGGTTTTGATTTGCATTTCCCGGATGCTGAGTGATGTTGAGCATTTTTTCATATGTCTGTTGGCCATTTGTATATCTTCCTTAGAGAAATGCCTCCTTAGCTCTTTTGCCCATTTTTTAATTGGGTTGCTTGTTTTCTTCTTGTAAAGTTGTTTGAGTTCCTTATATATTCTGGATATTAATCCTTTGTCAGATGTATATTTTGCAAATATTTTCTCCCACTCTGTTGGTTGTCTTTTAACTCTGTTAATTGTTTCTTTTGCTGTGCAGAAGCTTTTTAGTTTGATATAATCACATTTGTTTATTTTTCCTTTGGTTGCCCATGCTTTTGGGGTCGTATTCATGAAGTCTGTGCCCAGTCCTATTTCCTGAAGTGTTTCTCCTATGTTTTCTTTAAGAAGTTTTATTGTTTCAGGGTGTATATTTAAATCCTTAATCCATTTTGAGTTGATTTTAGTATATGGTGAGAAGTATGGATTTAGTTTCATTCTCCTGCATATGGATATCCAGTTATCCCAGCACCATTTGCTGAAGAAGCAGTCCCTTCCCCAGTGAATAGGCTTGGTGCCTTTGTCAAAGATCAGATGGCAGTAAGTGTGTGGGTTGATTTCTGGATTCTCTATTCTATTCCATTGGTCAGTGTATCTGTTTTTATGCCAGTACCATACTGTTTTGGTTATTATAGCTTTGTAGTATAGCTTAAAGTCAGGTAGTGTTATGCCTCCAGCTTTATTTTTTTTGCTCAGCATTGCTTTGGCTATGTGTGGTCTTTTATTGTTCCATATAAATGTCTGAATAGTTTTTTCCATTTCTGAGAAAACAGCCTAAAACCTCTACAAAAAAACTGTTGGAATTGATAAGTGATTTCAGCACAGTAGCAGGATACAAAATCAACACACTAAAATCAGTAGCATTTCTTTTCTCCAATAGTGAACATGCAGAACGAGAAATCAAGAAAGCCTGCCCATTTACAATAGCCACCAAAAAAATAAAATACTTAGGAATTGACTTAACTAAGGAGGTGAAAAATCTCTATAATGAGAACTACAAACCACTGCTGAGAGAAATTAGAGAGGATACAAGAAGATGGAAAGATATCCCATGTTCTTGGATTGGAAGAATCAACATAGTGAAAATGTCCATACTACCCAAAGTGATATACAAATTTAATGCAATCCCCATCAAAATTCCAAAGACTTTATAATTATTTTTAATAATTGGTATAATTAATCAGGATTCAGCAAGGCCCATACAATGCGTTTGGTTAATGTTTCTTGATATTATCCCATGCTCCATATTCTACAGTTTTGCTTTCCTTTTTTTTTAATCCTTGCAAATTATTTGTCAAAAATTCAGGTCATTTGTTCTATGCATGTTCCAAATTCCAGACTTTATTGGTTATACCTTCAAGAAGTCAAATGCACCTAACAAGTTTGAGAAGCATTATATTTAACTTTTCATCCAAGGTATAAACATTGCTCTAGTAATTGGAGCATTTAAAGGATGCATGTTTATTTTAACTCACATTTTCTATCTTGTTTTATGATATTTGTTTTTAAGCTTTTATGCTATACATTTGACATGTGTTTTGCTATATATATTTTATAATTTGTCTTATCTGAATTTTTAGTTTGAAAGACAGTCTTCTTTTACTTCTCTTAATGTCAATATTTACATTTTATAAATATGTTATACTTTCTTTAGTTATCCATGGCAAGAATGAAATTATATGTGTCTATTCCACACAATTTAGACAAGGAATTCATGATGCACTACCTTATTTCCTTCAGCTCAATTTTATTTTTTTCTAATACAACTTGGAATTTAAAAACAGTATTGAATTTAAATTTTTTGATTGTTGCTAAAATGTGTTTTATATTGGCAATGCAGTTTATAAGAATATTAATATTATACATCAAAATATATACTGATAATACCTATCCTATAACTTATATATGAATTATATGCCACATATGTTTAGTTCAATAATAAACAATGTTTTCATTCCAAAAATATTTGAGTCATTATCTTTTAAATTATTTCATTTGTTGTTTAAATAGAAGTAATTCTTTCAAGAATAAAACATTTTAAACCCAAATGTACTCTCCTCCAAATGGGACACTCCTGAGTATATCTCAAAAGCATCCTGCAACTAATACGTATAAATTGATGTGTTGATGTCTGGTACTTATGTTAGAAAAAATGTTTAGAAGTTGAATTTTCACAGAAAATTGGACAAAATACACACAAAAAAACTGCTAAACAAATCAACAAAATATCAACTGATGCCTCTCAAGTTGGTAAATACTTTTTAAATGTTAATGTTGAGTGGTGACATGCATATAATGATACAGACCTTCTCACACACTGCTAATGGACATCTAATGGTTATGTGCTTTCTGGAATGTGATTTGACATTATGTTTCTAAGAAACTTAAATATATTTAATTTCTTGATTCAATAACCTACTTCAAGAAATTTACCCTAAGAAAACTGTATTTGAATTTTGTATTCAGATGCTCATCACATGTTTTTGACCACACAATTGGGAAGAAATTAAATAAAACATAATACATACATGAGACCAAATATTACACATTATTAATATGTTATTTTGAAGAATATTTTATGACATGGGTATAAATAAAGAATATAATATTAAGTGGAAATTCTAAGTATTGATTTGATTCAATATATACAGTCATTTAATTCAATATATAATTTGATTCTCTGATGGAAACAATTTAAGGATAAATAAGCTTGTCAGATTGAAAGAACAGGTTCAGAGAGGCACACCTTTTTTCACGATATGTTTGAATTCATCTCCATAACTAATCTTTTAAATAACAGTGAAAGAAGCATCATATCTTTTACAGATTGCTTTTCACATTTTTTTCTCTTATGAGATACACTTCCATTTATACATATTATAGAAAAACCTTCTCTGTGCCTCTTTTCCCCAGTTCCTTCTCAGGCAATGAAATTACTCCTTAATACTTAAGATATCTCCAGTAGCTTCTTTTTTTTTTTCTTTCTTTATTTCTTTTCAGAGTCAGGATCCTTAGCATTATTAGTCTGTCATCTTTTTATGATGTATCTTTAGTTTAGATGTTGATTTATCTGTCTTATATAATTGATTATGTAAGATTATATTGATTATATAAGATTATATATGTATGTTGATTATATGAGTCCATTGATCACAACTCTGCACTTTATTTAATTCCTGTTTTTCCTGTAACTTCAGAAACCATAATATTTCTTTGGCCCTTTTTAAAATTATTGTTGCTAATGTCTTTGAATGATTATCTCCCACCTCTCTCTAATATTTCTTCATAAGTTTTTATTCTTCTTTTATAAACTTCAGATGGAGCTGTTTCTTCTGCACCAAATTTTTTTCTCTTCCATTTATTCTCTGCCTTGTTGCTATAGTTTTCTCAAATATTACAAATTTTAATCACTTTACTACTTTGGATATATTCGCTGATTCTCTTCCACCCAAACCTCTTAGTTGAGTCTACACAAGTCTTTTACAAGGTGGCCCTAAGAAATCACTATAGAATCAATGCTTTTCTCTCCCTCTCCCTCCTCACATTCATTAGCCCACCTCCCTGACCATCACCACTTCTTGCATACTAGACAATACTTCTAAATTTTACTTTACCCTTTTCCCAGCACATTTACGAATCTCCCATGACCCCTATAATGTTAAACCCGTTTATTGATCTTCTTAGCTAAAATATCACCATCCACTCCTTAATTAGCATCAGTAGACTGTCTACCGCTTCTCCGAGTTCCAATTAATCTATCTCTTTGATAGACTCTTCAATCTGCCATAGGCAAAGAGGTTAAATTCTTTGTTCCCATAGCATCTTGCTTGCATCTTACAATATTGTATTGAAAATATCCATTTATCTTTTCCTGACTTCAAAAATGGACTCATGATTTTTTCCCATAGCACTATTTTCTGCTGGTATTTTCCAATCCGAGTTTCAAAATAATTTGACTATTTTGCATGGACTGTTTGTACCACAAAATGTCTTGCTAACTAAGCCACTCTGCCTCCTCTCTTCACTGCTTCGTTCCTGTTGCGTATGAATTCAGTTTTTAACCTTAGCCCTCTGGGTGGTATTACCGGAATAAAGTCTCCCAGCAGTCTCTTTTCTTTGTTTTTCATACTTTCTACATAATAAATGCATTTCCCTGCTGTTTAAATTGCATTGCATTTCTCCACACAAGACTTTTTAAAATTAAGCTCAGCAAGAAAAAAAATGAAATAAATATCAATGCAAAATAAAATGAACCTACTGAGCTGTGGTTACTCATTTCCTTTTGGATAAATATTTATATAATTTCCTTCCCCATTAGAATTGGAAAATATTTTCTACAAAATGCACCTTTTTTTCTACCAAAATGGATGAAGGATGACATGTCAAGAAGTTTACACATGTGAGCAATGAAAAAATTTCAATATCTGTGGTCAGAACTATAATCAAATTGTTAATTACGTGGAACTCTACAGAGTACTAACATGTTGGTTTCAGTGCTTTAACTTTAAGGTAATATTTTCTATCTTAATCTTCTGTTTTTACAATAGTATTTGATGAAATATGCCATGTTTTCCCATTGTAAAATTCTATAAAAGTTACAGAAAACTAGTTTAGGATTTGGTAAATGACTGATTAACCTTCGTAACAGTATTTACTTATATAGTACCTTTTACACATTGCCTTCGCTTTACCTGCTTGTTATTATAATGCAAACATCCAGGTATATTTCAAATTTAACCAGCCAACACGAGGTTTAACTTTATATAATTTTAAGGTGGGTTGGAAGATAAAATGTTGAGATATCTAAGTACATTTTTATATTGAATAGCCAATAGTACTAAATTAATGTAAATAGTCTAAAATTTAGTTTAGCCCAATCTCAGTATGTTTCTTATTGATTAAGAGCTCTTAAATGCATCAGGTCAATTTGAGAATAATTGATATTTAATTGATGCAAATCTTCTGTGCTAAAATTATAAAACACCTATTTAAATGCATTCACTTTCTGGATGGCTTTTTATTTGGTCTCAGCTGGAGATTAGATCTCTATCAAAAGAATATGCTAGCATCTAGAGTGTTTTCCTAGTATATCAACTGGACTAATCTGAGACTATATTTCTCAGAATCCACTTTCATGTTTAATCTGTGTTAGAGTTAGCCAAAATAAAAAACATTGCTTGACATTTGGAAGGCAGAAGTGACAACTGTATGAAACTCATCTTCGTTAGGGTCAGAGAGAGACAGCTGGAGAGGAGATTCCAGCCTGTCCTTGCTTCCCTCACACTAAGGCCAGCTCTTCTTCCTGGGCCTGCTGACTAGGGCCTGCTAATTCACAGCAACCCCGGGCCACCTTCCAGATCACCATCATGTCTCCTTTATGGTCCAGCTCTGACCCCTAGATGTCACTGGCTAAAGAAGGCTTGTTAGTGACTTTTCTCTAAATCCCTACTTCCCTTGAAAAGTCTTTAAAAAAAAAAAAGCTTCTTTCACAATTATGTAGGAAGTCTCATTCCCATAATGAGTCCCTGGTTCCATAGTACTCATGGAGGTTCTGCTTCTGATAGAACACTGGCTGATACCATTATCGGTAGCAGAAGTTGGTCCAGGGGAGCAGAACCATAAGGATGAGCATGCATGATTAGTTATATGATATGATTACATTTAAAACATTAATGACAAGAGATATAGGTCTAGTTTCATTCTTCTGCATATGGATGTCCTGTTTTCCAACCATTTATTGAAGAGGCAGTCTTTTCCCCAACATGTGTTCTTGGTGCCTTTGTCAAAGATCAGTCAGTTGTAAGTCTGTGGGCTGATTTCTGGGTTCTCCATTCTGTTCCATTGATCTGAGTGTTTATTTTTATGCCAGTACCATGTTTTTTTGGTTACTATAGCTTTGTAGTATAATTTGAAGTCAGGTAGTGTTATGCCTCCTGCTTCATTTTTTTTTTGCTCAGGATTGCTTTCTCTATTCAGGGTTTTTTGTTGTTCCATATAAATTTTAGGGTTGTTTTTTTCTATTTTGATGAGGATTGCATTGAACCTATAGATTGCTCTAGGTAGTATGTACATGTTCACGATGTTGATTCTTCCAATCCGAGAGCATGGAATGTCTTTACATCTTTTTGTATCCTCTTTAATTTCTTTCAGTAGTGATTTGTAGTTCTCATTGTACGGATCTTTCACCTCCTTGGTTAAATAGATTCTTAGGTATTTTATTTTTTGGTGACTATTAGAAATAGGCTTACTTTCTTGATTTCTCTTTCTGTTAGTTCATTATTGGAGAACATAAATGCAACTGATTTGGGGGCATTGATTTTATATCCTGCAATATTACTGAAATTATTAATCAGTTCTAAGAGTTTTTAAAACAGTTTGGAGGTTTCTCAAACAACTACAGATAGGACTGCCATATGATCCAGCAATCCCACTGTTGGGTATATACCCAAAGGAATAGAAATCATCATGTCAAAAGGATAGACACCTGCACTCCCATGTTCATTGCAGCTCTGTTTGCAATAGCCAAGATATGGAACCAACCTAAATGTCCATTGATGAACAATCAGATAAGGAAATGTGGTATATATACACTATGGAATACTACTCAGTCATAAAAAATAATGAAATTCTTTCATTCACAAAAACATGGATGAGCTTGTAGAAAATCCTGTTCAGTTAAACAAGGCAGGCACAGAAGGAAAAATACCACATATCCTCAATCATAAGTGGGAGCTAAGATAGAAAAAAGGAAGGAAAGAAAGACCACAGTGGTGCGTTGGACTTGCAGAGGGAGAGAGCACACCTAAGGTTGTGGGGACAGGGGAGGGGTGTCAGGGTGAGGTTGGGTGGGAGGCACAGGGAATAATTGCAATTTATGGAAAGGGGCATGCTGATAGCATTGATCTGATCATCATATCTCTGGCACAGGTGGTGACAATCAGCTTTGTACCCCTTGAATATACATAATCAATAACTAAACTAAAATAAAAATAAAAAACAAATCTCATATGCATGTTTTTAATGTTCAAAAAATGATGCTTTAAGGGCAAAATGCCATTTTGAATTTAATTGTTCATATATTATAGCTTAGGTACTGACAAGATTTTAGACACCAGTATAATAAATCCTCAGGAATACAGTTTTAAAAAAAATTATTTGCCAATTAGAAAAAAATTGAGTAGGAGTATTACTTTAGAGGAATGAGGTAGCTTCCAGGTAAAACTGATTTTTTACCAAAGACGTATTTGAATCTGTGTTATGACATCCAAAAGAGGATCTTCTCACCCTAAAAACTGTAGACTTTGAACATATACTTTGATGTGGAACATAGTGTGCCAGAAAATCTGAAAAATCATTAAAAGAACCTAAGATAGCAAGCATTTTTCATTAAATTGTCAAGAAAGACTTCTAAACAATAAAACAGTTATATTATTAAAATGTCAGATTATCATATTGACTTTATTTACATATTATGTGATAAGAGACATGAAGATTAGATGGCAGAAAGACATTATTATACCATTAAAGATATTTTGGTTGGTTTGATAACAACTACGAATTTATAAAATGAGCCATCTTAATTAAAAGCTACCATTTAAAGAAAACCTCTAAACCTGTGTATATTACTCGTATTAAAAAGATGCAACAATCAAAACAATTCCTTGAACTTGTTAAGACAAGTGAACAGATATGATGTAGTGGACGAGGAAGGAAGAGAGGGAGGGGGGAAAGAGGCATGGGTAAAGGGTCACTTAAATCAACTACAATGTATATTGAGAAGTTAAAATAAAAAACAGTAATAATAATTTTAAAAATCTTCATGTAAGCTTGGAAAATATCAAGCCAAAAGATATCCCCAAAAATGAAAGTTGCCAGATCATTTGTGTGGTCTCTACTCATGGGAAAACAGCAAAGATTTTCATCAAAAGACCAAGCTGTAAAACCTTGCTTCTTGAATACAACAGTATTTTTTTCTGGGCATTATGAGTATTTATCCACTTCAAGTTGAGGTCACCATGTCTATAACATGTCCGCCTCTGATATAGCAATTCTGGCTGTCCATCTTCTTCGGAAATCTTCCTGCCTTTCTTAATTCCTTTATAATCTTCGACTCATGTTGCTGACAATGATTCATTCATTAATAATTCTCATTCCATCATCACTGTCTTTCTATTCATCCTCTTCCTAGTCTCTTAAAACCCTGTATTTGCTTTCATCAGTAATTCCATGATGGGGTATATAATATTTTTCCAATTCTTCCCTAAAAGAAATGCCCCAGCACACAGTTCAAAACCACACACCATGTATTATACACCATGACCAGACGTTGACTCTTTCTCACTCTCACTACTTTAAGTTTAAGTGGAAAAGTTTACGTGGGAAGCTAAATAAATTCTTTTGGAAAAGTGTATACAGTTTTATTTTTTAATAACCTAAAAGTCCATGAGGATATCAGTATAATGGACATAATAATGCTTATGTAAAGATTCCTTAATTTCAGAAGAACTCAAGAGTTCTCAAATCAGTCATAAGCACTACTTGGTCCAAAGCAGGTGATGCGCACACATTTTAAAAATTTCAAAACAAATGGATAAAAGGGATATGCACAGTTATGGTAAGAAGATGCAAATAAATTCTTTCTATTCTCCATCACGATATTATTGCAAAACAGACCAAAGGTAAACGGTAAGATATACAGAATTCCTTGAACCCAATAGCATTCATATTAACTTCCCCACAAGTTCCTAAAGAACTAAAGCTTTATCAATTTGGTAAACAAAATAATACTACTGTCTTTTACTTCTTATTCCAATCATATAGCTACTTTCTCTCTCATCAAAAGAATGTCTTTATTCCCTCCCTGTGATTAGGTCAAGAACTCCATTTAAGTCATTCTAAGAGTTCAGTCTTGATTATGAAGAGAAAACTAGAATGTCTTATCTGCCTGTTTCGAGGTCCTTTTTACTGGAGAAAGCCTATTGAAATCACGCATCTCCACCGTTTCTGATAGTTTTGGTTTCTTTTGTGACTGTGATTTCAGGCAGGTAATGAAGGAAGAACCCCTTCCTTCCAGAAAGCATGTCTCAATCTCATCCATCTGGTCAACTTGAAATAATTTCTCTACTACTATCATGTCACTGCAGTCCCATTTAAAAAAATCTCAGAAGTCTTCCCTGCCTCCAGTGTTCCTTCTGTGTAGCCAGGAGCAGCTCATTGTTACCTCTGAAACACCTCCCTAGCATGATCTTTCAGCAGCTGGGCAAGAAAGGGAGAATTGTTTTCTTTTGCAGTGTCTATTTAACTGCATCTTAAAATTGTTTACAGGAGACCATTACTTTCATTCTGACTGTAAAAAACCTTTTTCATAATTAATATTCTATACTGAGACACTAATTATCCATAACAATAATACATAGCTGATTCAAATTGGAAACACTGAGAAAATATTCTGGAATGAAAAAATAAAAAGTTCTATTTTTATATCTCTTTGAAGAGAGACTGAAAAAATTAAGGATAAGTAAAGGATATTCCTATATGTAAATGTAACTGTCTGCTGAAAATATTTAACTCATTGGTTTGCTTCTCAGAACTCAGAGCATTATAGAATGAAAAAGACTCCAGCCCAAATGACAAGAGGTCTGACTTCTGGGCTCTGCTTTCTACTGTTTAACTGCATAATTTTAACTAAGTCATAACCTTGAGCCTGGTTTTCTTAACATCATCTCTAAATTTAGGCTTTTGAAATGTATATACCTTAAAATCTTCCAACAACTGAGTTTC
Organism: Cynocephalus volans; assembly: GCF_027409185.1. Taxonomy (NCBI): domain Eukaryota; kingdom Metazoa; phylum Chordata; class Mammalia; order Dermoptera; family Cynocephalidae; genus Cynocephalus; species Cynocephalus volans. The sequence continues at coordinate 151,850,914 of NC_084464.1, read as the reverse complement.
CTAATGTTCAGACATAACTAAATTCTTGTCTATCTGGACTTAAAAAAAAAATTTGCACACATACTAACATTTCATTTCCAGAAATATTCACTAGGCACCTTCTTTTAATTTTTCTAAGGATTGTTGAAGATTTAGAATGAAAGATCCCTCAATTTTGGTGCATCAATGGAACTTAGAAGTTGTATGCGATTATACCGAATTTGTGATAGGGAAGCTAAGGCCACGAGTAAACTATGCCACAAGAACCTGCTATCTTGACTTTCATTCAACCTTTTTAGTAACATGCACCACTTAATTAAGCGATCTATATCATTTCCCTCCCAAATTCTGTAATTTATGAGAGGGTAGGAGCAGTTGGTATGACAGATACAGTTAGTACAGCATGTACAAAAAAGCCTCTAGTAAAAACATATCAAGCTAGAGTCCCTATTCATTGATTTATTTCAACAAAAGTTTATGCAAAGCACTATTTTAATGATTATGGAGAATACAAAAATGGGGATACCAGGATTCAAATTCATACTTATTTGATTCCAGAGTCTGTATTCTTTTCACTTTCTACACTCTTAACACTCATTCCAAAAGAATGAATAAATAACAAATATAAGAAAATGTAGAGGGAAGGTGATAGATAATTCTTTTTACATGTTATTGGATTTGACTTGCTAATATTTTGGGGATTTATGCATTTAGTTCATGACAAATATTGATCTGTACTTTTGTTTTGTTTTGTTTCCTTTTTTCTTGTAATATCTTCATCTGGTTTTGGTACTAATGTAATGCTGACTTCATGAATTAGGGAGTATTCCCCCTGCTTCTCACTTTTAAAAAAGATCATAGAAAATTGGTACAATTTCTTCCTTACATGTTAGAAAGAATTCACCAGTGGACCCACCTGGGGCTGGTGACTTCTGATTTGGAAGGCTATTAATTATTGATTCTTTTACTTTAACAGGTATAGGCCTGTTAAAATTTGTATTTCTTCTTGTGTGAGTTTTGACAAATTGTGTCTTTTAAGAAATTTGTTCATTTCACCTAGATTATTCAATTTGCAGGCATAAAACTGTTTCAACTTTATAAAGGACATCTACAAAAAAAAAGTCATAGAGCAAACATCATACTTAATCATGAAAAGTTAGAAGTGTTCTTGTTATGAAGAAAGACAAAGCAACAGTGTCCCCTCTCATCACTTCTTTTCAACATTTTACTGGACATCCTAGTCAATATAATAAGACAAGAAAAGGATATAAAAGGTAAAAAGGTATACTAATTGGGAAGAAAGAGATAAAACTGCTTTTTTTCTTTCTTTCTTTCTTTTTTTTTTTTGCAGATGGCATGATAGTCTATGTAGAAAATCCAAAAGATCAATTAAAAAAAAAGAAAAACTCCTGGAACTATTAACTAATTATAGCAAGGTTGCAGAATTCAAGGATGATATACAAGAGTTGATCATTTTCCTGCAGACCAGCAGGGAACAAGTGGAATTTGAAATTAACAACACAATATCACTTACTTTAGTATCCAAAAAATGAAATACTTAGGGATATGAGTAAGATCTATATGAGAAAAACTACAAAACCCTGAAGAAAGAAATCAAAGAAGAACTCAATAAATGGCAATATTCAATATTCATAAATAGGAAGTCTCAATATAGTCAAGATTTCAGTTCTTCTTAACTTGATCTATAGATTCAATGCACTCTCAATCAACATTCCAGCAAGTTATTTTGTGGATATCCACAAACTGATTCTAAAGATTATATGGAGAGGCAAATGACCCAGAGTAGGCAACACGATATTAAAGAAGAGCAGAGCTGGAGGACTGACACTATCTGACTTCAAGACATACTATAAAGCTACTGTAATCAAGATAGCCTGGTATTAATGAAAGAACAGACAAATATATTAATGGAAGAGACAATAAAGTCCAGAATTAAACCCACTTAAATATTCATACTATTTGATTAGCCAGCAAAAAAGTTTTTTTCAAAAAATCAGAGTAAATGCTTGATTCTTTCTCTTTGTTTACTAGTGTCACAATAGTGAGTTGATTTCCTAGCATCAGCTAATTATGACCAATTCTTTTCTTTCTTTTTTTTTTTTTAAGAATCATTTTGGACTCATCGATTTAAATATATTTTGTGTATTTCTATTTATATATTCTCCCTCTTGATGTTTAAATTATACCATCTCTGACTAGCAGAAGCCTCTTCAAGTTTGCTCCCAAGATTTCCTGATATGACCAAAGAAGTCTTTCATAACTTTCTTGATGTCTGATGTGACAATATGTTACAGGCACGTCTTGTTTATTTGCAGCCTTAAACATTAAATCAGCCATATCTCAAGAAATACCTGGTTCTATTGAGTGAGTAATGGAGGCCAAACTATGAACATTACAGGTATGCACTTTTACCTGGTTTATTATAATTTTAAGCCTTTTTACTGTGCTGTGGTAATTAATATGATTTTTTTACTTTTTTTTGAAAAAAGTTAAAATGTCATAAGTTCAGAGAAGCTTACTTCTCTAATGTGTTAAATCCTCAAATGTCTACAAACAAGTTTCTGGAACTAGTAAGTGACTGTACACATTCACAGGATATAAATCAACCTTAAAAAATGGATTGTATTTCTAATAGCAATGATAAATTAAAATTTGACATTAATAAACCATTGCCATCTAGAATAGTCCCCAAAATATAACATTTTAGGATGAATTTAACAAAATATATATGAAATTACACTGGAAACTACAAAACATTGCTGAGAGAAGGTAAAGAAAACTGAAATAGAAATATATACCATTTTCATGAATGGGAAGACTTAATGGTTTTAAAATGTCAATTCTTCACTAATTGATCTACAGATGCAATACAATTGCAATCAAAATCTCAGCTTGATTTTTTTATAGAAATGAAAAGTTGATCTTCTAATTTGTATATGAATAAAAATGAAATAGATTAACCAAGAAAATTTTGGAAAAGAAAACAATGTTGGAAGACTTAATTACCAAATTTCAGGATTTATTGTAAATGTACAAAATCAAGAGAATAATGTGTTGGTTAAGGATTAATCAGATAGATAAGGAGAGCAGAAAAGAGAGTCCGGAATAGATAACTGGATAGAAAAAGAATAAGAAGAAACGAATGTATATCCATATGTAAAACAATGAAACCTGAACCTACTTCAGACCTACTTTAGACAAAAATAAAACCTAATTGGATAACTGATCAAAAGATAAAAGCTAAAACTTTACTAAGGGAAAAGTAGTGAAAAAATTTTGCCACCTTGAATCAGTTAATGTTTTTAGGAGCAGAAATAGATAAATAAATTAAATTTCAACAAAATAAACCTCTCTTCCAAATACAAAAGAAAATGAAAAGGCAAGGAACAAAAAAGATGTCTGCAGTACACAGAACTGATGAGAACTGGAATCTAGAATATGCGAAAGACTCTAAGAACCAAAGGGGAAAAAGGCAAACAATACATAAAAAAAAGAGCAGACAAAAGGCTTTTGAACATACTTCACCAAAGAAGATACAAGAATGGCCAATGAATGCACTAAACACACACAGGAATGTCTAAACTTAAAAAGACTGACAATACCAAGTGCTCAGGGGGATGTGTAGCAAATGGAAATCTCATAGATTGCTATGTTAAATTGTTCAAGAACTTTAAAAATTATTTGGCAGTTTTTGTAAAGTTCAGCATTCACTTACCGTACAATCCAGCAATCTTAGTCCTACGTACTTACCCAAAAGAAATAAAAACATAGGTCCTCCCAAAGACCTGTGCACAAATGTTTATAGCAGTTTTATTTATAACAGCTCCAAAATAAACATAACCCAATTCATCACGAGATGAATTCATAAACAAAATGTGGTAAACCATAAATTGGAATATTACTCAACAATCACTGATACATACAATAATGCAGATGACTCAGAAACAGTGTGCTGATTGGAAGAAGTCAGACATTACAGAATACGAACTACATGATTGCACTTATATAAAATTTTAAAATAGGTAAAATTAATCTTTCTCAACAGAAAGCAGATCAGTGGGTAGTTTCTGTGGGTAGAGTGGAGTGAGATTTTGACTGCAAATGAGTAAGAAGGAACCCTTTTAAGGTAATGAAAATACTCTAAATGTTTATTGTGTTTATAGTTACATTTGAGAATATTTTTGCAATCTCATTGAAATGTACACAAAATTGTTGCATTTTATTGTATATGATTCTACATCAATAGTGTTGATTTTTTTTTTTTTTTTTTTTTTTTTTGTCTTTTTTTTCGTGACCGGCACTCAGCCAGTGAGTGCACCGGCCATTCCTATATAGGATCCGAACCCGTGGCGGGAGCGTCGCCCCGCTCCCAGCGCCGCACTCTCCCGAGTGCGCCACGGGCTCGGCCCAATAGTGTTGATTTTTAAAAAATTATCCTAGAAGATAAAATAGAAAATTATAAGTCTTAAATTTATGTTTTTTTTCTTTATAGCTGATCAAGCCATCATACCTAGAAATAAAGCTGTGAAGGCAAGGATCATGTCTTCTACTTAATCTCTTTATTCCCAGCTTATACAGTTATGGGCTCACAGTAAATGTATCACGTCTTCTAATAGGAAGAATGGGCTCTTGTTATTCAGAGATTTTTATCTTTTAATCCTTTAGCTTTTTTCCAGTATACCATGAATATTATAATGATAATAACCATTATCATCTGAATAGGATGTTTTAAGTTTTTAAGAAGCTTTCAAACAGTTTATTTTATGTATTTTTCATAGCAGCACTGTGAGGTTCATGAGCCTATAATAAATCTATTCTAAAAAATCTTCCTGATATATACAGGTCAAATTTACCTTCCTCTTCATAAAATTTTACCATGACAATTGCTAATCTATAATATATCAATGTTCTCTTTTAATGATGAATAGACAATGTAAAGCATGCAGGGCCTAATATTCCAAAGGAACAAGAATAAAACAATAAGTCCTGTATGTATTGAGCAAATAGGAAGACAGCAGATTCTAAGTACTATGCATTGCATTAAGAGCTGGATAACTGATCACAGTTGAGCTCTCCAAGAACTTAGGAGAGATGGACAAATGCACATGTCGTTGAAATGAAAGCACATGTCAGGGTCATCTGCCATAGAGTGGCACTGGGGGTAAGTGGGAGCAAGTCTCAGTTAAGACTTCCTATGGGAAAGAAAATTTAAGCTGAGATCACAATACAGGAAAACAAGAGAAGGAGCAGCAGAATTCAAGGTATTCTAGGCAGAAAATAATACCTAGCAGTGAAAGAGCAGAGCCTAGTGATAGACATAAAAGGAAGTCCATCAAAAATAGATTAAAGAAATATATGATTAGGATAGGAAAGCAATTGGTATGTTATCACGGAGAGTATGAGAGAAGATGGTGACTTAGACCACAGCAGTGGCAGTCGGATGTCCTGTGAAGTGACTCGGGAGAATTTGGTGGATCAGTGAGGCAGGGGCTAGAAAAGGGGATGGCTCCCTGTGGAACCCAATATGACAATGTCCAACCCTCCACTGGATAAGAGTCTCAATCAGAAAACAGAATTTGAAGTACAGATTTGAGAATAGTAAGTGTGAGTATAGATTGTCATTGAAGTCGTAGGAATGGATGTAATGGCTGAGAAAGAAGAAACTAGAAGGCACACGACATCAAGTCCATCCAGCACAGCCGGTTTATTTTGTTTGGTGGCAGATTACTTTCTTTTTTATTCTTTAATTTAAAAAAAATTTTTTATTTTAATTTATCAATACACAATATAGTTGATTTTCATGTCCCTTTACCAATTCCTCTTTATCCTCCCTCCCTGCCATCAACATCATAACTGTTCACTTGTCTTAACAAGATTTTTCTCTTCTTATTTTATTACTTATTGAAGTTTTCTTGGCTGCAAGTTCGACCTGACAAACACTGTTTCACTGGCCCATTTCATGCGTTTATGTTATTTGCCTGGATCTTGTTTGCTATGCCTTGTGTGGTGAGGGTACACAGCTTTAAACAGAATTCTGTGAACAGCAGCTTTTAAGGGAGGAAAAAGAAAGTGGAATCTGAATGAAGAGGGTGAATGAGCAACCACAGAAAGAGAAGAACTAGAAATATATGTTTTCCTAAGAGATCAACCATGTCAAATGCTAATGAAATTAGGCAAGATGAGGACTGAAATATTTCCTATGGTTTCGTGATGTGGAGGTCATTGGTGACTCTGGAAACAGGAGTTTCAACATACTATTGGGTACAGATGTCACATTGCACAACGATGAAGAAGTGGGTTTGAGAAATAAGAACACTGAGAAAGCAGGAATAGACTATTGTTTCAATAAGGCTATCTCTGCAGGAGGGAAAGAGATTGGGCTAGAAGAAAGAATTGAGTCATGGGAGAATTCTTAAAATTACTATAATACAGCATCTATAAATTCTTAAGATTAATATTTTTGTTTATCTCATTTTAATAATTCTAATATCTCAAGACAATTTAAAACAAATGCATCTTATAGTCATGGTCAGCCAGATGACAGTGTGACATACTTTTTTTTACCTGAGCATATTGTGATCACTTCAATTGAGTCATGTGCATCATTTGTAGCACATATGATGTTTAATGTCGTTAAAAGGATTACATTATAATTAAGAATTAAAATAAAGTGTTAGTTTGTACCCAGAAAAGTATCAAAAACCAAAGTGTGACATAAGGTAAAAATCTATATGTAAGAATTCTTAAAGGACTCATTTATTCAGCATAAAATCATCAGTGGATATTAAAATAAAAGGGAGATAATGTCATGGAAAAGGCTATGTTTACATAGCATCTTCTACATATATTTCTACAAAAAGTCATTAATTGCAAGGGCAATAATAGTAGCTTTGCAATGGAGATACCTGGAAGACACCACCTTAACCAAATGTTCAAGGTTAGCATCACCAGTAATGGGACAAATTGATATACTGTGCTTCCTGATACAATGCACTGGGAAGGACAAAACGTGAATGAATAATAAAGTAAATGTGGCATAATGTTAATATTTGAGGAATTTGGATGGTTTAGGAGGGAATTCCTTTTTTTCTAATCTATTTTTTGAATCGAAACATAATTATGTGAAGTGATATAAAAGAATTCTTCATACTACTTTTGCAACTTTTATGTAAGTCTGATTTTATTTCAAAGTGAATAGTACTATACTTAGAGATTAGGCAAAAAGGATGAGAAGAGAAGGAATGAGGATTTGTGATGTGTAGTGTTTTGCTTGAGTCACAAGTTAGGTGATGAATTACGAGAAAATTCGTGGCAAATTGTAGTTGAGGAGACACTGCAAATACAGAGGAGGAGTGGTTTTAAGAAGCAAGATAGTAAGTTACGTTTCAAACATGTGAAATGCTACTCAGCAGGTGTAATAATTCTTTCTAGCTGATGGAAAAAAATAAAGGCAATGTCTGGAATGCAAAAATAGCAGATTTTAATATCATCTAAGAATTTTAATTAAAATCATTTTAGAACTTATTATTTCACAAAAATTTATCGAAATTTGTATCATCTAGGTTAAGAAAAAAATGACGTTATCACAGAAACACAATTCTAAAGGTGAACAAAAATAGATAGTATGATATGGTAGGAAAAGCTCTACTAAAGTGGTTAGTATCTCATTTTCCTCACTAGATGACAAACTCCATGAGAACTAGAACATGGAATCTAATACTTTCTATCCCCAGTTAATGTTGCTGAGCCTATGCTCAAAATATCAAAAATATTTTCCTCACTTGAAAAATAAGGAAACGAAAATCCAACATTACAGAACTGGTTTTGTAACGTCAGAAATTGAAAACCATGTCTCCTGGTTTGTTAGGGTATTACTTCCGTGGAGACTCATGAACCACATAAGAGCTGAGTGACGTGCCAGGAAGCTCCATGACAGCAGGACGGTGAGGGCCAAGAGAGCCAGCGCCTCACCTCTGAGCCTGCATCACCTTCTCCTAACTTTCTGAGCTTCATCCTTCCCAGAGATCAAAATAATGTAAGAATCAAACAAGGTGGTGTCTGTGTGGTGTAGAGAATCCTTTTGTTACCACACGCTAACACCAAACGCACTGTAACAAGTAACCATGAGTGATCCTAGAAGCAGGTGTGGAAGGAATTATTATACTTAAGCAACATGGTCACCAGTCCAAGCATGAACCATTGGTGTCTCTAATGCCCATTGCCCAGTTTATCTTTTCATTTTAAAAATAAACCAATTAAAAGACACTCCTCTGCTAAATTCACATATCAGAAGTTTAAAGAAAAAAGGGATTAAACCTGGGTAGCTGAGAACTGTTTTCAAGGACTCATAAACTGAAACTATTGCTCCAGGTGGTACAGGCAGCAGATCAGTAACAAAATGCTTTATTTATGGGTCTGAAAGAGGCAGCAGGGAACTATCTCAGCTCTGTTTTTTACAGCCTGGCCCCATGAATAGGACACCAAGGAAAGGTGAGAATTCAATAAATCCCTTCACTTCTTTTTTTTCCTCCTCCCCCACCCCCCATTTCTGAGGATATGCTCACTAACCCCACAAGGTGTGGCATGAAGAGATGGGGTGGCGCTCATTAGGTTTGTGATGTATTTGGTACAAGGCCGTCTATCAGCAACAGAGCCATAAAATTCGTTAAGAAGATAGGTGTATTTAATAAATATAATAAAAGCAAGAATATTCAATGATGCTATGACTGCCTTATGACTTTTTACAAAAGGAGGAGGAGGATAATGAAGTCCAGGCTGTATTTAATAAAGTATAATAACTAACATAAACATCAGTGAGAATTGAAAATATCTGATTCTTATACAAGAGCAATGAATGGGGGGTAACAGGAATAAAAGAAAAAACAAATTGAAACAGTGGCTATCCAGGCACTTCATTATAAAATAGTAGATGTTAAAGAGCCATTGATTTTGAGAGTATCAGAAAAGTACATTTCCCTCAGGTGCTGACTCAGGTGGTTCTCGTCCAGATCAAAATTCAGGTGTGACCTCCACCTGCAGCCACTGCTAAAAACCTACTGGTGATCTTTTCTCAGGATTTGGAGTTGTATCTAGTATCTCCTGCTATATCTAAATGACTAATTGAAATGTTTTCTAATTAAGACAATTGAAAAAAGAATCATGATTTATTGCCCCTCAGATATGGTTCATTTAGCTTAAATATACATCAATAACCTAAGAAAGGTTGGTATATACAATGGTATTCTATTTAAACACCTTTAGTAACATGGTCACCAGTCATTTTGAAGACCTCTGCTGTTGCAACCAATATTAGGAATGGGAAATTGGATTTCTAGTCTCATACTAATTAACCACCCTAGTAGATTTTTTCCTACCAAAAAAAAAGAAAAAAGAAAAAGAAAGAACAGTAAGTTTTAAGATATTTTGTAGCTTATCCTGCCTGGTTCAGTATTGAGTAGCTCCTAATCATGATGCAGTTTTTTACTCTCCTTGCTTCTGGAAAATGGACTTTTGTATTATTTTATTTTATTTTGTAAATGGGTTATTAACCATGATATGCAAAAATGAACCAATATTATTGGAAGATTCTTTTTGAAGCTACAGAAAATAATAGATCCAAATTTAAATTTGTAGTATAATGATGCATTTTCATGAAGAAAGAAGTGAAAAGCAGTTATTCCTGGAAAACTTATCTGTTCTTAATCATTATAGGTTTCAGTGCTACTCGAGAAACTATCACAGAAAAATATGGCTACTTTAGCTACTATTTTTTAAAAGGGTGGTCATACTAGAAAATTAGTAGTTGTGCTATTTCTTAAATATTTTTTATAATGTTTTGAATATTTTATTATCTTTTCAAAGAATATAACCAGGACAGTAGTTAGTCTATAAGCCCTATAAAAGAAATTAAGACACTGCACTTTTTCTGGCATAGAGAGAACAGTTCTCACCAAAAAGCTTCCTCCTACAAAGCAGCATTTTTGTTTATGCAAAACCACATACCTTGTATTTTTTGTTGCTTTACCAGTATTTTATAAATATGTCTATAGCTACTGTCCTTAAGTGGGATATGAAAATAAACATTTATTCATTCAGTAAGTTAGTCAACTCATATTTTGGGAGCATCCTCTATGCTCATCAGATACTTTCCAAGAGAATGAAACAATTGAACAAAGTTTTTACACTCATGTGGTCTACATTTTAGTAGGAGGAAACAGAGGATGAAAATATTAACATATGAAATATTGACATCAAAGATGTCATACAGTCTGTGGGATATACTAGTCCGAAGATTTAAAGAGAAGGTCAGATTGAAATCATCTGCACAAACATTTAAAGGTTTTAAGATTTCAAGTATATAAAGCCATGAGACTGGATGAGGTCACCTTGGAAATCCACGTCATTAGAAAAGCTACAAGAAGCAAAACTGAGCCCAAGAGCATTCTAACCCATAGATGCTGGGGACATGAGGAGGAGCAGTCTAAGAAAATAATCAGAGATATTAAGAGGAAGAGGGACAACCATGGGTCCTGAAGACAGAGACAAACAGAGTTTCAAGGAGGAAGCAGTGATCAATTGTGACAAAGTAAGGTAAAGACCAGAAATTAACCATTAAATTTAGTAATGTAAATGTCATTGTTCATCTGGGCAAGAGCCAATTTCAATGAATCAATGGTGGGGAGAAAGAATAAGAAAAGAAAAGTTAGATACAGGAAGTATAGAAAACTCATTTATAGAGTCTTGCTGTAAAAGAGAGTAACACAATTGAATATTGCAAGAGGGAGATGTGGGCTAATGTAAGGGGGTTGTTTTTGTCTGTTTGTTTCTAAGATGGCAGAAATTTCATGGGTTCATATGCCAATGGTGATGATCCAGTTAAGAGAGGAAAAACTTGTGATACAAAACTGAGAGAAAAGGAAACATTCTGTACAGGTGTTACTGAATGGACCAGAGAGAATAGGATTTAGCACACAAGTAGAGTGTTTATCATTAGTGAGTAGCAAAGCACAGTTCATCCAGAATAAAGGAAAGGAAGACAATGCCTGGGCTCCAACATGAATAGCTGGGCTTTGTGGGTTGAATTACACTCCCCTACACAAAGTTATGTTGCAGTCCTACCCCCCAGAACCTGTGGATGTGAACTTTTTGGGAAATAGGGTCTTGGCAGATATAACCAAGTTAAAATAAGTTCATACTGGAATAGAGTTGCCTCTAATCTAGTGTCTAGTGTCCTTATAAGAAGAGAAAAATTGGAACACAAAGCCATAGACACACAGGGAGAACATCATGTGGCAACAGAGTCAGAGACTGGAGTGATGCCTCTACAGAACAAGGAATACTAAGGATTGCCAGTAATACTGGAAGCTTGGAGGCGCAAGGACGGATTCTTCCTAGAGCCTTCAAACAGCACGGTACTATTGACACCATGATTTTGGACTTGTAGGCCCTAGAACAGTGAGAGAATAAATTTATTACTGTTTTAAGCCACCATGACTGTGTTACTTTTTATGGCAGCTTTAGGAAACTAAAACAATGGGTATATGCAGTGGTAGATTCTTAGGGCAGTTCTCTAATTTCTTCCTCTGTATGTCACAAGTCAATGATAACTATTTTTTAAACATTTCTCAAGGCGTGAGACATATTTGTTTTTTAAAAGGTTCTCGATCGTGTCAAAGTTTTATTTAACTCATTTCAAAAGAAATGGTAGGAAAGACAAAAGTTCTGGGTAGAGGAATGTTTCAGGAATATAGTCAAACAGGAAAGGAAAACCTGAATAAGATACTAAATTACATGTACAACTGGCTACATTTCTATAGAGCAATAAACCATAACACCTTTAGAACCTGAAACATTTTTAGTTTTCTCTACCACGCTACAAAATCATAGCATTTTATACATTTCCATATATTAATCTCTAACCTTAAAGAGTGCAGATCAATATTTTTGTTTATTGTATATTATTTTCTAAATTCTATGCCATGGTTTCAGTTTTCTAAGATCTGAGGAGGGAATGATTTATGACTAGGAAAAGCTGCTATTATGCAAATGGGCAAATTAGAAACTGCTCTAGAATAATACCAAAGTTTCAAGCAATCAGTTTTTGTCTTTTTCAAATTTGGATCATTTGGGATAGTTTTTCTTAGTTATAATTTCCTCCCAGACTGTATGACGCCGGAGTAGGCATTATTAACCACTTTAAACACTCTGAGAAGTGTAAGTGGTAAAGATAAGCATTTAGCAGGATATAATTAGCACACTTTCATATAATAATGGGCTATAACCAACCAATTAAAGAAAAAAGTCATGTTCTAAAGACTAATTAGTTTCATATCTCTACGAAAATTATCTTTTGATTTTAATACAAGAATTTTCACATCTATATAGAAGTGTAACACATTGACTTTCACCTCCTACTCATTACCGTAAATCCTGAATTCATATAAACTTCTCTTTCCTTTCCCTCTTCGCAACTAATCTATCAAATAGACTTAGTGTGAAAATTTCCTTAGAAAGGACCCCGTACTGACTATTTTTTAGAATAGACCAGTTAACATATTAGCCACTTACTCCACTGTCAATTTATACTGTAACATTTTAAGGTGTTCTGCCTTTCTCTAGTGCTTCTAATTAACCCCTCACATTTTTCTTGATGAGAATGACTCCACAACCTGACTATTTAAATAGGCCACTTATTATAAGTTTATTGAAGCAATATATGTTTAAAATCGAGATAATTTAACACAGAGAGAATTCGTATTAACATCTATATCAATAAGCATATTAGATCTAGAGATAGAAATGGACATATTTATTATTTAAAATAAAGCATCCATTGATGCTCAATCATATTTTTTAGCTTGGGTAAGTACTAACTGCCATTCAATTTGGAAATTTTTTACAATTTCTAAGTAATCTATGGAGATATCCCTTCTACCGAGTGGAGAAAAACAGCAATTTAAAAACAGCTAAGTCAATAAAAGAATACCACAATTTTTCAGCTTTATATTTCTTTAATATCTTGGTTTTTTTAACTCATAGTGAAATCAATAATGGGTTTTGGTAATTTGATTATTTTAAGATTACTTTTTTACAACTCAGCAAAAGTGTATTTTTTTAAATGAACTTCATTGATTTTAATACCTGGATCAAGCTTTGTATTCTGTGTCTTGGCTGGTTTTCTGCTGGTTTGAAGAATGGATGTCTCAGTTTAAGCGGGAAGGTTTATTCATTTTGCAATAAAATAATATTATTGATTTTCAAGGTGCTTAATAATCTTACAGCTGATTATTGGGCAGTTTATGTGCTCTACATGGACATTAATCAATCATGTGAAACATTTACTTATTTAGACCCTAGAGCATTCAGGCAGTCCCTAACTGAGACAGTTATGAGAATAATTCAATAGAACACAGTTTCAACTATGAGCTGGCAGGAAAGGTCTTCATACTTTCCTCAACCTCTTGTCAGTTCTTACTAGTATAGTTATTTGCTTCCATAACTACTCAGATTAAAAAAGAGAAGAAAAGAGGTTGCTACTTTTAACATTTTTTTTAAATCTAAGGTTAATAAGAGTTAAAGATTATCCATATATATTGCAAATTACTGAGTATTGTTAAACTGCAGGCATTATACACTTAGATATTTCAATTAATAAAATACATATGTGGGGATATTATACATCTACAAGGGTCATTTAACAAAAGTTATTTAATATTTAAATAAATGAACATTTATTTGAATAATAAATATATTCTGAACTCTCAGTCTCTTCTTCCTAGCAGGATCAGTTGAATTTAATGAAGTTCAGCAATCAATCAGTGGCTTCAGTAGAAATAAATCCTACATGGAATATCCCCCAATTGATAATATTGTAGGTTGCATACAGTTTTAACACCTTCTTTAAACAATAGCCAGGCAAAATTATAATAACATTGGAGAGAGGTGAAAATTAGAAGTGGAGAGGAAGGAAAGAAAAGAAAGAGAAAGTTCACAGAAAGATTGATATTATCTTTTAATTCTATTTTTCCTCAAACTTTTTGAAGTAACCTCATATTTATGGACCTCCTATTACATATCAATGAAATTAAGGTATTAGATGAAGATTGTTACCAAGATACCATCCTGAACGCTTTTTGTCTAATATTTAAAAATTTATTTTTCTTTAAATATATTTTTATTTGTTCTTTCTTTCAAGTCTTGTTTAGCCTAAAGTAAAGATCAAGTGCTGCTTTTAAAATAATTTAAAACAAAATCTATTTTTCCCATTAAATCCTTAATCTTGTGCAAAAAAAGTTCCCATAAGTGCTTCATCATATAAAATAGCTTAAAAATAAACAAAATGAAATGATGAAACAGGACTGATTTTTTTTAAAAAAGACGATTTCAGAGTAGAGAAAGAAATAAACATCAAAGCAAAATCATTACATAAATAATAAATAAATTAGAAGCAGTAAGAAACAAAGAAACAAAGCTGGAGATAAAACACTGAATAACAGTAAACATGAGATAATTATAGAGAATGTAGATAAGAAAAAAAATAATTATAGAGATGTTTATAAATATGAAGATCAGATAAAAATGAAAATGGAAATCTAGTTATATTTTATAAAATTGTATAACTATATTTTATAAAATATAAGGTACTTTAAAGAACCCCAAAAATGGAACCAAAAATATATTGAGAATATTAAAAAAATGTTTTTCCCAAAATAAGAAAGAACAGAATCGGTAGATCAAAAGAGGCTTCAAGTTTGAGAAAATAATGACCCAGAAGTATTAGCACCCAGGTGTCTACTGATTGTTATTAAATCTAAAGAAAAAGGAAAGACCTCTTCAGGCATTTTTGGGGGAAAGAGGAAATTTCTTACAAAGAAGAGAAAATCAGAAAGACTTACGCAAAATCAAAAGAAAAGTAAACTATATCCTGTAGGTGTTAAGGTAAAGAAAATTTGACCCAAAGTCATTATAACTGGTTATTTAATAATAAGCTAGCACACAAAGATTCTCAAATATGAAAGATCTCAGGAAATGTAGCAAGCATGATCCAGATCTTAGGAAATCTATTAAAAAGCTGAGACAACCAAAAAAATGAAAGAAACCACGCTAAAAGGACCAGTAAGAAACATTAAACTTCGATCTTTTAAAGCACTATGTCCAAAAGAAAATAAGAGTTGGCAAGGATGTGGAGAATAAAGAACACTTCCACATTGTTAATGGGAATATAAGCTAGTACAGCCATTATGGAAAACAGTATGGAGGTTCCTCAAAAAATTAAAGTAGAACTACCACATGATCCAGCATTCTCACTACTGGGTATATACCCAAAGGAAATGAACTCAGTATGTTGAAGAGACGTCTGCACGCCCACGTTTATTGCAGCACAATTTACAATAGCTAAGATATGAAATCAACCTAAGTGTCCAACAACAGATGAATGGATTAAAAAAAAAATAGTGGTATATATACACAATGGAATACTATTCAGCCATGAAAAAGAATGAAATCCTGTCATCTGGGGCAACATGGATAGACTTGAAGGACCGTGTTAAGTGAAGTAAGCCAGGCACAGAAAGACAAATACGATTTGATCTCACTCATTTGTGGAATATAAACAACAGCAACAAAAATAGTTGATAGTACAGAAGCAGAGAGTAGAGCAGTGGTTGCCAGAGACTGGAACAGGTTTGGGGAGACAGTGGGGGGAAATCAGGGAGTGGTTGGCCAACGGGTCCAAAATTACATTTAGATAGGAGGAATAATTTCTGATATTCTATTGCACAGTAGGGTGACTATGGCTAACATTTAAGGTTTGTGTATCACATAACAGCTAAAGGGGAAGCTTTTGAATGTTTTTGCCACAAAGAAATGATAAATGCATGATGTGATTGACATTACCTACCCTACCCTGATTATAGTACAAATATATACATATCAAAACATCAGATTCTACCCCATAAGTATGTATAACTACGATGTGTCAATTAATTTTTTTTTTAAAAAAACTATGCCCAAAGTGTCAAATATGGGTTAACCTGTTAATATAAATCTTGAAAATATAAAAATAAAATAATAAAATTCTGAAAATGAGGAAAGGATGAAAATGGAAATATTTGAAAGTGCCTTAATTTCTTCATTTTCATTTATTTCCTCATTGTTCATTTTAGGAACTCAATATGGAGTACTAAAATTAGATAATCAAGAGAGAAAGGGATGCATACATTATTTAAAGCTAAAAATGGAATCATGTGAAGAAATAGGCTAAAATGTGAGACAGAAGTAGGAAAAGAAGCTGAAAGGCACGGCTTAATAATTTTTGCATTTTTCCCAGGAAAGAAGCAGTAGAGTCCGTCTACAGTAGGTAAAGCAATAAAAGTAGTTCGATTTATTAAACGAAGGTATAAAGAAAACCATCGGAAGAACCAAAAGCAAATTACACACCTTCCAAATTACCACACTGAAAACATTCACACAACCACAATACCCCCAAATTAAGTAATTAAGGCAAGGTTCAAATTACTATGCAGAGTTTTCTGGAAGAATCACAAGACGTTATTAAGATGGTTTTCTTTGGAGAGGATATCATGGAAATGGGAGGGGAAAATAGAAAGTCTGTACTTTTGCTTTATATTTCCCTGTCTTACTCCTATTTTTTAAGCAACTTGTATTTATCTGCATTATCAGGTTCTATTATATAGTATATATTAATCAAAAGAAAATAATTATTGTTACTGTAGATGATTATTTGCAGATCTCACAAATCTTTATATGTGTACTATTGAACATACACACATTTGCTTCAGCACAATTATTACCTATAATGTTTATGGTCTGTAATGAATGCATTGATTCTGCTCAAATACACATATAATTTAGCTTATGCCCACAAGGGCAATGAAAAAGATAGAATAAGATAGAAAGAGATATGGACACAAGTATTTTACTATGTTATTTTAAGTCTTCAATTTTTCTTTTTATTTTTAAATTACTCCTCCATTTGAAATGACAGGGTAAACAGTCACTATATACACTGGAAAGATTTCCTTCATAAAGTGGAATTTGAAAGAAGCTGGATCCACAAAACAGAATACTGTCAGAATAGCAGAAGATGAAGGGTAGTTTAGAGACAGAAGGGTGAAATTTTACTCCAGGTTTATAGAAATAATGACAGCAAAAGAGCTAATTTCTACATTTAATTAGAAACATGGCTGGGGATGTTTAGAAGGAACATTTTGTAATAAATTAGGAAGATTCAATCATGAATATGACTAGAGAATATTTTGTATAGTGAGAAGACACCCAATCAAAATAAAAAATTCTTAGCCAATATTTTGTTAATCAAATATCTGTGTATTAATTGTTTATTAAAGGCTTTCTTATATATTTAAAAGAGATCTGAGATTTGTGTTGTGTATTTAAGAGTGATCCAAGACTTATGTCAGATGTGATTCTACGCTTTGTAATTTACAACCTGTGAAGAAAAACAACATTGAAGAAGTTGCTGTCATAAAGAGTGATATATACTCAAAACTTTATGAATAAGAAAAACCATAAAATTCTGAAGGCCAAAACCAATAGCACTATGTCAATTGCCCAAGAAAGAGATATTTTGAGCCAAAGACAGGAGCAGCCTGGCCCAGTTGATTGTTCTTAGTTGTGGAAAGGGATGCATCAGGCTTTCTTAGCCTAATTTTACAAAATATTAAAATTGTATAAATTCACTTAACTTGCTTGTATCCCACATTCACCAAGCTTCCTTTTAGTTAGAATTTGGCTCCTCACCTTCTTTTTAGGGAAAGAATTGTCAAAAAACATAATTGCACAATCTTCTTGGCTCTCATCATTCTTACTATAAAGTAATACGTAAGCACTAGTTCACGCACTAGCCTCTGAGAGCTCACTTAATTTGAAGTAAGTCGAGAGATGGATCTATTCTTGGTATAATAAAAGAAACCAGGCTTCTGATCCTGTAAGATGAGGGTGGGGGAAGCATTGTGTGTGTGTGTTTAAGGAGACGAAGCTGGACAGTGTTAATTCAGCAGCATAATGATGCCATTCGTGGGTCGGTCTCTGAGTCATCCTCGCAGAACTGATTCTGCCGTTCTATAGCGTGCACCCACCCTGCTCTGGAACGTCTATACAGTTAAATTCAAGAAGCACAACAATATGTCACAGCTCATAGTAAGTGCATGGCTGACCTGTAAATCAGAATGCAGACATATTGACTTAAATAATCTTTCTGATAACCAGAATACTTATGGTTATCATCAGCTTGCAATATAAATTGAATTAATAACCAGAATTCTGCTTTTAAATCTAATTTACAACAAAGAAATTTAGAGAATCATCTGGGTTAGATGGTTAAAGACTTGGTTGGGGACAGGCAGGACTTATTTTAACCAAAGTAAAACAATGTGTATATGATTCTTTCTGTAATCTCTCACCCAACTAATTAGGCTTCTTCCTATCTTGGACACTATTCACGTGTATTGATAAATTTTTTCTTGGTGCCTTTTTAAAATACATGTCTTGATTACTATTCCTTAGTCCCACATTTTTAATATTATTTTTTATTTAATATCTTTAGATAGTGAGATACCTTTTATATATACAAAGAGTATATCAAATGTCTGTTTATGATTTATAAAAGAATAAAGTGAAAAATCTTATAACTAAGATGCAGATTAAGAAATAAACCTTTCACACACCATAGAGGCCTTGTGCTTCCTTCCTGACCACATTCCTCTCCCTAACATTTAGGAAACCACTTTACTGACATTTGAGATGATTATCTCTTTGCTAATACAATATATGTTAGTGTTTGAACCTCTTATAGATAGAATCATACAGAATGTATTCTTTGGACACTGGCTTTTTATGCTCACTGAGGTGTGTACAATTTTCAGTGTCAAGACTTGTAGCTGTTAATTCATTTATTTTTGTTGTTCTATGGCATTCATATGTATGACTATAGCATAATTTAGTATTCATTCTACTGTTGAGGGAAAATTTGTTGTTCCCCGTTTTTGACTATTATAAAGACATGTGGCTCTGTACATTATTTATGAGTCTCCTGATACCAATGTGCAAGGGGTTTCCAGGCTGTACTTAAGCCTTGAATTCAGGGCCATAGGATACATGCATCATAAACTTTACTAAATACTGTCAGGTAATTTTTCAAAGTGTTTGTACCAATTTACATTCCCACTAGCAATGTGTGATTCAAGAATCCCCTTTGCTACACAACCTCACTATGGTGCATATTTTTTATTCATGCAGTCCATATGATTAGGTTGTTACTTTCTCTTGTATAATCATGTTTTCAATTCTGACTCTTTTAAACTACAATATCTCTACCAATCCTCTCTAATGAACTGAGAGCTACACTCTCTCCTAAAGTAGAACTCTCTGAGAGCTATTTCCACCGATTATTTGCTGAATGGTCCTAGTGTCTCTAGGAAGGGTTACTAATCCTTTTACAGTGGGTTTCTTGACCTCAGCACCATTGACCATTTGGAAAGGATAATTCATTATTGTGAGGTTTGTCCTGTGCATTTTGGGATGTTTAGCAGCATCTCTGGTCTCTGCCCATTAGACAATAATAATGCCCCCTTCTTCAGTTGTGAAAACTAGAAGTTTTCCCAGGCATTTTTAAATGCCCCATCACAGGCAAAATTGACCCCAATTGAGAAGAGTTTATGTTACAATATCACCCTATAACTTGAATGGAGAATTTAGGTTAAAATCATTGTAACAAAGTTAGTGATTTGAGAGAAATCGCAGCCTCTAAATGCAAATGGGCAAAATTCCTTCTGCAAGCAAACTTGACATCTGAAAAGGGTTGTGCACTGAAACATCACATGTTTATGGAAAATAAAAAGGAGGTGATTTCAGGAAGCATTAGTTTATCTGATTGCTCTTGTTGGTTTGGTTGTTTTGATGAAGTGCAAGAAATATTTCACCTATCAGCAGTTTCTGTAAGGGAAAAGAAACAGGTAGAGAGGTAAGAGCATAAAATTCTCCTAACAAAGCAGTTATGGAGAAAGCAAATGTGTGCTTGGCCTCTAGGAACATGGTGTAGATGTTTCTTCTATTCCTCTTGCTAAGTACAACTAACAACCCTGGACAAGACATTATACTTAAAACAAATATAAGAAGACTCTCTGAAATATGTACAGAGAATGGTAGAGAGGCCAGGGATCTCAGGATCCAAGAACTGACACAGTTGTGAGTTCTATGGGTTTTCTTTTAATCTCATACATCCCAGACGTTGAGCCAAAGGACCAACAACCTGGAAATACCAACAGCAACAAAGAAAAAAGTACCAAGAAAAATCTCTGCTTTCTCTAGCCAGTGGACCAGAAAAGGGGCAGCCTAGCAAAACAGGAATCTTTCAGACAATAACCATGCTAACTCAGCCAAGCAACACAGAAAAAACCATTGCCCGGTGGTAACTAGGCTACGCCTATCACGGTGTCAGTGGGGACACATGTGGAGGGGGTACACCCACCCCCATCCAGCAGTAACAAAGAGCACCCCCCACTGTGAGGAAAATCAAGAGAGAATCAATGCAAAAAGAACTGGTTCTTTGAAAAGATCCATAAAATTGACGACCCTCTAACAAGTCGGGCAAAAAATTTTTATTTTTTTATTTTTTTTTTAAATTTTTTCTATTTATTTTTTAAATTTTATTTTCTCGATATACATTGTGGCTGATTATTGCTCCCCATCACCAAAACCTCCCTCCCTTCTCCCTCCCCCTCTCCCCCCCAACAATGTCCTTTCTGTTTGCTTGTCGTATCAACTTCAAGTAATTGTGGTTGTTATATCTTCTTCCCCCCCCCCCGGTTTTGTGTGTGTGTGTGTGTGTGTGTCTGTGTGTGTGTGTGTGTGTGTGTGTGTGTGTGAATTTATATATTAATTTTTAGCTCCCACCAATCAGTGAGAACATGTGATATTTCTCTTTCTGTGCCTGACTTGTTTCACTTAATATAATTCTCTCAAGGTCCATCCATGTTGTTGCAAATGGTAGTATTTCATTCGTTTTTATAGCTGAGTAGTATTCCATTGTGTAGATATACCACATTTTCCGTATCCACTCATCTGATGATGGACATTTGGGCTGGTTCCAACTCTTGGCTATTGTAAAGAGTGCTGCGATGAACATGGGGGAACAGGTATACCTTCGACTTGATGATTTCCATTCCTCTGGGTATATTCCCAGCAGTGGGATAGCTGGGTCATATGGTAGATCTATCTGCAATTGTTTGAGGAACCTCCATACCATTTTCCATAGAGGCTGCACCATTTTGCAGTCCCACCAACAATGTATGAGAGTTCCTTTTTCTCCACAACCTCGCCAGCATTTATCGTTCAGAGTCTTTTGGAATTTAGCCATCCTAACTGGGGTTAGGTGGTATCTCAGTGTGGTTTTGATTTGCATTTCCCGGATGCTGAGTGATGTTGAGCATTTTTTCATATGTCTGTTGGCCATTTGTATATCTTCCATAGAGAAATGCCTGCTTAGCTCTTTTGCCCATTTTTTAATTGGGTTGCTTGTTTTCTTCTTGTAAAGTTGTTTGAGTTCCTTGTATATTCTGGATATTAATCCTTTGTCAGATGTATATTTTGCAAATATTTTCTCCCACTCTGTTGGTTGTCTTTTAACTCTGTTAATTGTTTCTTTTGCTGTGCAGAAGCTTTTTTTTTAATCCCATTTGTTTATTTTTCCTTTGGTTGCCCGTGCTTTTGGGGTCGTGTTCATGAAGTCTGTGTCCAGTCCTATTTCCTGAAGTGTTTATCCTATGTTTTCTTTAAGAAGTTTTATTGTTTCAGGGTGTATATTTAAATCCTTAATCCATTTTGAGTTGATTTTAGTATACGGTGAGAGGTATGGATCTAGTTTCATTCTCCTGCATATGGATATCCAGTTATCCCAGCACCATTTGCTGAAGAAGCAGTCCCTTCCCCAGTGAATAGGCTTGGTGCCTTTGTCAAAGATCAGATGGCAGTAAGTGTGTGGGTTGATTTCTGGATTCTCTATTCTATTCCATTGGTCAGTGTGTCTGTTTTTATGCCAGTACCATACTGTTTTGGTTACTATAGCTTTGTAGTATAGCTTCAAGTCAGGTAGTGTTATGCCTCCAGCTTTATTTTTTTTGCTCAACATTGCTTTGGCTGTGCGTGGTCTTTTATTGTTCCATATAAATGACTGGATAGTTTTTGCCATTTTTCCAGAGAAAAATGTCTTTGGAATTTTGATGGGGATTGCATTGAATTTGTATATCACTTTGGGTAGTATGGACATTTTCACTATGTTGATTCTTCCAATCCAAGAGCATGGAATATCTTTCCATCTTCTTGTATCCTCTCTAATTTCTCTCAGCAGTGGTTTGTAGTTCTCATTATAGAGATTTTTCACCTCCTTGGTTAACTCAATTCCTAAGTATTTTATTTTTTTGGTGGCTATTGTAAATGGGCAGGCTTTCTTGATTTCTCCTTCTGCATGTTCACTATTGGAGAAAAGAAATGCTACTGATTTTTGTGTGTTGATTTTGTATCCTGCTACTGTGCTGAAATCATTTATCAATTCCAGCAGTTTTTTTGTAGAGGTTTTAGGCTGTTCAATATATAGGATCATGTCATCTGCAAACAGGGACAGTTTGACTTCCTCTTTTCCAATCTGTATGCCCTTTATTTCCTTCTCTTCTCTGATTGCTCTGGCTAGTACTTCCAACACTATGTTGAATAGGAGTGGTGAGAGTGGGCATCCTTGTCTAGTTCCTGTTCTTAAAGGAAAAGCTTTTAGCTTTTCCCCTTTCAGGATGATATTGGCAGTGGGTTTGTCATATATGGCTTTAATTATGTTGAGATACTTTCCCTCTATACCTAACTTATAGAGGGTCTTTGTCATGAATGAGTGCTGAACTTTATCAAATGCTTTTTCAGCATCTATAGAGATGATCATATGGTCCTTGTGTTTGAGTTTATTAATATGGTGTATCACATTTATTGATTTGCGTATGTTGAACCAACCTTGCATCCCTGGGATGAATCCCACTTGATCGTGGTGAATAATTTTTCGTATGTGTTGCTGTATTCTGTTTGCTAGTATTTTAGTGAGGATTTTTGCATCTATATTCATCAAGGATATCGGCCTGTAGTTTTCTTTTTTGGTTATATCTTTACCTGGTTTTGGTATCAGGATGATGTTTGCTTCATAGAATGAGTTTGGGAGATTTGCATCCGTTTCAATCTTTTGGAATAGTTTGTAAAGAATTGGTGTCAATTCCTCTTTGAATGTTTGGTAAAATTCTGCTGTGAATCCATCTGGTCCTGGGCTTTTCTTTGTTGGGAGCCTTCTGATAACAGCTTCAAACTCCTTTATTGTTATTGGTCTGTTCAAACTTTCTTCGTCTTCATGGTTCAGTTTTGGGAGCTTGTGTGTGTCCAGAAATTTATCCATTTCCTCCAGATTTTCAAATTTGTTGGCGTATAGTTGTTCATAGTAGTCTCGAATGATTCCTTGTATTTCAGATGAATCAGTTGTAATATCGCCTTTTTCATTTCTAATTTTTGTTATTTGAGTCTTCTCTCTTCTTTTTTTTGTTAGCCATGCTAATGGTTTGTCAATTTTATTTATCTTTTCAAAAAACCAACTTTTTGATTCATTGATCTTTTGAATTATTTTTTGGTTTTCAATTTCATTTAGTTCTGCTCTGATCTTAATGATTTCTTTCTGTGTGCTAACTTTAGGTTTGGATTGTTCTTGTTTTTCTAGTTCTTTAAGGTGAAGTGTTAGGTTGCCATCTTTCCATTCTTCTGAAGTGAGCGTTTAATGCAATAAATTTCCCCCTCAATACTGCTTTTGCAGTATCCCACAAGTTTTGGTATGATGTATCATTGTTTTCATTAGTTTCAATAAATTTTTTGATTTCCTGCTTGATTTCTTCTTGAACCCATATGTCATTAAGTAGAATGCTGTTTAATTTCCATGTGTTTGTATAGTTTCCAGAGTTTCGTTTCTTATTAATTTCTAGTTTTAATCCATTGTGGTCTGAGAAGATACATGGGATAATTCCAATTTTTTTGAATCTATTGAGACTAGATTTGTGACGTAATATGTGATCTATCCTGGAGAATGATCCATGTGCTGATGAGAAGAATGAATATTCTGAGGTTGTTGGGTGGAATGTTCTGTAGATATCTGCCAATTCCAATTGGTCTAGAGTCTTGTTTAGATCTTGTGTTTCTCTACTGATTCTTTGCCTAGATGATCTGTCTAATATTGACAGTGGGGTGTTCAGGTCCCCTGCTATTATGGTATTAGTGTGTATTTCCTTCTTTAGGTCTAATAGAGTTTGTTTTATAAATCTGGCTGCTCCAACATTGGGTGCGTACATATTTATGATTGTTATGTCTTCTTGATGGATCAGTCCTTTTATCATTAAGTAGTGTCCCTCATTGTCTCTTTTTATGGTTTTTAGTTTAAAGTCTATTTTGTCAGATATAAGAATAGCTACTCCAGCTCGTTTTTCTTTTTTGTTTGCATGGTAAATCTTTTTCCATCCTTTCACTCTTAGTCTGTGTGAATCTTTATGGGTGAGGTGGGTCTCTTGTAGGCAGCATATAGTTGGGTCCTCCTTTTTGATCCAGTCAGCCAGTCTGTGTCTTTTGATTGGGGAATTTAAGCCTTTTACATTAAGAGTTGTTATTGAAAGGTGTTGATTTATTCCTAGCATTTTGTTGGTTGTTTGGTTGTCTTAGGTGTCTTTTGTTCCTTGCTTTCTGATATACTGTTTGGTTTCTGTGTTTGTTGGTTCCTTAGGTTGTAGATAGCGTTTTTGTTTGCTTGTTTTCTCTTCATGAATGCCATTTTTATTATACTAGTGGGTATTGATTTTTCTTGGGTTTTAATGGCAGTGGTAGTTATTTTTCAGGAACCAAACCCAGTACTCCCTTGAGGATTTCTTGTAAGGGTGGTCATGTGGTAGTGAACTCCCGCAGTTTTTGTTTGTCTGAGAAATATACTATTTGCCCTTCATTTCGGAAGGATAGCCTTGCAGGGTAAAGTATTCTTGGCTGGCAATCTTTGTCTTTTAGTATTTTGAAAATATCATCCCATTCCTTTCTGGCTTTTAGGGTTTGTGATGAAAAGTCTGATGTTAGCCTGATTGGGGCTCCCTTATAGGTGATTTGACGCTTCTCTCTTGCAGCTTTTAAGATTCTCTCTTTGTCTCTGAGTTTTGCCAATTTGACTATGACATGTCTTGAAGAAGGCCTTTTTGGGCTGAATACGTTTGGAGATCGTTGAGCTTCCTGGATCTGAAGATCTGTGACTTTTCCTATACCTGGGAAGTTTTCTGCCACTATTTTGTTGAATATGTTTTCAATGGAAACTCCATTTTCCTCCCCTTCTGGAATACCCATGACTCAGATATTTGAGCACTTAAGGTTGTCTGATATCTCTCTCAGATTTTCTTCCATGTCCTTGATTCTATTTTCTTTCTTTTTGTCTGCTTGTGTTATTTCAAACAGCCCATCTTCAAGTTCAGAGGTTCTCTCTTCAACTTCGACAAGCCTGCTGGTTAAACTCTCCATTGTGTTTTTTATTTCGCTGAATAACTTCTTCAGTTCAGCAAGTTCTGCTACATTTTTTTTCAGGACATTGATTTCTTTGTACATTTCCTCTTTCAGATCCTGTATACTTTTCCTCATTTCATCATGATGTCTAGCTGAGTTTTCTTGTATCTCATTCAGTTTCCTTAGAATTATCACTCGAAATTCCTTGTCAGTCATTTCAAGGGCTTCTTGTTCTATAGGATCTAGAGTTTGAGATTTATTAACTTTTGGTGGTGTACTTTCTTGATTTTTTGTATTTCTGGTATCTTTTTTTTGATGTTTATTCATTGTGGTAGGGGGTTTCACAGTCCACCGGTTTGAGACTAATGAATAACTAGGATATTGCTGTGGTTGCCAATTTCATATGGCTACCTCCGTGGCTGCTCAGTTGGCCTCTAGTGCCTTGTGTGTGTGGTTGCCTCGGGTCTTGGGCTTCTCCAGGGAGCCACCTTTCTGGTCAGCTTGGGCTCTGCTGGGCTGGTGGATCACGTACCACAGGGTGTGTGATCGCTGTTGAGCTTTCACTTCCTGTGCAGAACTTCTCCCTGTTCCATGTGCTCTGGCCCAGGCTGTTGGGTCGTGCAGTGGCGACCGCACAGGGTGTGTGGTTTCTGTCGAGTCTCCGCCTCCCTGGCCACACGTCTCCCCATTCTGTGCTGGGCTGGGGCGTGTCTTCTGCAACCCTTGTCTATCAGCTGGGCCTTCAAGACCCTGCTCGGCACCGCCTCGCCCAGGAAGTCTACCAGGTTTCTGCTAGGCACAGATGACCGGTCGCTCTGGGTGCCTTTGTAGCACTGTGTAGATCTTTCTCGGGACTTGTTCACCTTTGTATCCCCCCGGTATAAATCGAGTCTAGCGCCCGCCTGCAGCCAGCTCTCCGGCAGGTTCAAGCGGACCTGGGAACTCTCCTACCACACTATTCCCAACCAGAAATTGGTTAGGCTTTTTTTCCGAACTGGTGGCTGCAGAGATGGTATCTGCCTCCCAGTAACAGGAAGTTTACCAGGGGCCGGAGTCCAGGGTGCGGTGGAGTGACAGTCAGCCCGCCCGTACTTCCTTGCCCTCCCAACACTGGCCGGGGACGCCCCACGCCACCAACCCACCAGAGAACCACGGAGGGAGTGGGAGGGGAGGCCGGTCTGCAGGCTCTGGAAAGCCCTGCACCGGGCCAAGCAAGTGGGAAGGCTGAGTGACGGCCAAGCCGGGCGGAGCTGCCCGGACCTGGGAAAATGGAGGCAGCCCCGGGGCGGTGAGTGGCCTGGTGATGCAGGCGAGAGCCAGGTGGGCGTCTGCCGCCCATAGGACTGGTCCAGGGGTCACTCACAGGGTTGTGCCAGGTCGGGTGCTCACTCTCTGTCTCTGGTTTGTCGCCTTTCCTGCATTTCTTTATATTAGCAATAAACACATAGACACCAAAATTAGAAATATACCACTTACAATTGTTCAAAATAAAAATTCTTAGTGGTAAATCTAACAAAACACATACCAGATGGTATGCTCAAACTAAACAATGCTGATGAAAGAAATCAAAGATATAAATAAACAAAAAGACATACCATGTTCATGGATTGAAAAATTACACACACTAAAGATGTCAATTCTGTATATGAATTCTGAACTCATATACAGCTTTAACACAATTACTATCAAAATCTTAGCAAAAATTTTGTAAAGACAAAATTCTAAAATTTATATGAAAAGGCAAGGAAACTGGAATAGTTAAAACAATTGTGAATCAAGTAGGAGCCTTTTATGCTTAAAAAATATGTTTTAAGTGTCTACCATGTCCTTGGAACTATTCTAGATACTGATAATAAAACCTTTAACAATGTATGGAAAAATATCTGGAGTTTACAACCTACTGAGAGAGATAATCAATAAAACATAAACATGTAAAATACAGTAAGTTAGGTGGCAATAAGTTCTAGGAAGATAAATAAAGCAGATGAGAGTGATAGAGAATGAAGTTTCCTATATGAGATGGCCAGGAAAGGCCTCACTGATCCAAGACCTAAAGATCAGGAAGGAGCCAGCTCCCTGGATGTCAGGGGAAAACGTGTTTCAGGAAGGTGGAGCTTCCAGGCAGCGATGTGAGATTGAAGTGTGCTGGACATAGGAGCAGCAAGGTGACCAGTGTGGGTATCTTGGCATAAGGAAGAGAGGAGTATGTATTGTCAGAGCATGCTTAGAGGTCTTGTTATATCTCACAGGTGTTTGTGAGAACTGCATTTTACTCTGAGTGGGACGGGAAGCCATTGAAGGGAGGGTCTCAGGCTGAGGGTCCATGAGACCTGACTTTGAATGCAGGGGCAACAAGGGCAAATGCAGGAAAATTCAAAATTCTCATAGGATAAGCCAATAATAGAGAGATGATAAATCTTAGCCTTTTCAACTGTATTTTTTCCTACTTCAGATCCTAAGATAGAAACTATTTTTTCTCTTCGTTAATAAGGTGAGAACTGAAAACTCATTATTAGTATTGACTAACCCAACCTCTAAAAAGTAATGATTTTCAGTGTTGCATGGAAACCAAGGGATGCAACTGTAGAATGTTAAATTAAATGTATTTCAATTATAATACACTGTATTAAAGTTTGCCAATTACTTAAAATTGATAAAGGGGCACTTAAAAGTACATTTTAGCATAGATAAGTAAAAAATATAAAACATGATTTAATATCAACCTATCGTTAAACTTGATGTGTAAATTATGGAAATATGACTTGTTACTTTATAATTCATAACACATATACTCATTTTATTACTTTCAGTTACTTGTGGAAATATCTGGAAGGAAGGATGATGGGTTGAGGTGAACTTATGTAACATTAATCGTGGCTCTATGCTGTCATAGACCTTAATGAGTTTTCTTCACAAAAACAAATTAAGAGAGATAGTACTAAAAATGTGTGTTTTATCTCAACTCTAGACTTCATTTTGATCCTGCTTTAGAAATTGTGCCTCTGTGGCTTGTCAAATAATAATAATGGCAATAATAATAGTAATAACGTAAAACATTGGCAGTGTTGAAAATCATGGGGTATTTCAATTTGTGTTTATACTTTTAGTTCTAGCAGTTTGATTCTATGGGCAAACTTTCACTTAAGGGCATCTTCACTAAAAGTGGTTAACTAAAATTGGGTTAAAAGAACTGTAATTGTATCATCTTTTATAAGAGATTATTTGATATGGTGATATTTTTAGTTTTATTTCTTGTCCACTTTTCATTGATGTACATATTTGTTTCAGACTTGTTATCAGAGTTAGCAAAATTAGATCTTAGACTAAACAATTTCAGACCACCTGAGATGCCCAATTCCTTCAGATTCCATTACAAATATTTGGTTTTTTTGAATTAAGAAAAGAGTCCTAAAGTACAGATGCTCAAGCCCTCTGTGATTAGGTTGTAATAGCCTTTTATGTAGGCACTATCCACCACTTCGGTTTTCCTCTTCAAATACCACATGTGCCACTTTTATTTCTGTTATCATGATTTTCTCACAACTTACTACCTTCTGGAGGTTCTAACAATCAAATGGTTCTCAGATGGTCATCAACGTGTCTCAGTACCAAAATTTAAAAATAAACATGTACACAGTTTATGTTAATCTATGTACTGATAAACATATAAAATAGCAAGATACTTTAAATCATGAAACCAATATATGAAACAGTATTAAGGAGAAATAAAATACATTAAATGCTTATTTGGGTACCTTTTACTTAGCCGTGGAATTCTCTCTGGACTTAGGAAAATAAAATATATTCTCCGTAATTTATATACTCATAAAACTATAAAACCCGATATATATACAAAATAAAAGAATAAGTTGATTTAAACAAAAATTATAATTGTGCTAATTTTATTTGGATATTAAAGCTCATTACTTCCACATTTCTATTCATATTTACAAGTTCATGAGCCATCTAGAAAACCTTGGCCTTTTCAAAGACTTAACATAAAAAATTGGCGAAAAAAAAGCAGACTAAATAAAAACTTGAGAATGCTTTTTTCTCTTTATCAGTGATAGAATAGCAAAATAAAGTTTCATTTTATTTTTAAAATATTACCTCCCCAAAACTGGCAATTTGTTAAGTAGATACACAGAGTTTTCATTGTTAGAAAAAACAGAATAATAAATTTGAAAATCTCTCTACTATCAAATATCAATTGTGTTGTTTTAATCTTAACAAAAGTAATCACAATGCTGTCATCAATTACCTTCCGTGCAAAATTTGCAGAAGCATGTATTGTCCAACAATAACATTTTTTTCTATTCTTAATTAGTTTGCTTTTTTTCTGTTATAGATCATATAGGCACAGAAGAGTACAAAATTTTAAGTGTTATTTTTTGTATCATTAGTGATAAATGTGAATCAATTCATATTTAATAAGTTTAGAGGTAATAGGTTTTAGAACCTTCTTCAAGAGTATTCTAAAATACAGCATTCCATCTTTTTTCTTTTCTTTTCTTTTCTTTTTTTTTTTTTTTTATGGTGGCCAGTTCAAGGATTTGGACCCTTGATCCTGGTGTTACTAACACCGTGCTCTAACCAAGTGAGCTAACTGGCCATCCCATATCATTCCTTATATGTAAGTTTCTTTTGAAATTTTCAACCATCATATTTCGTAAAGACAAAATCACTTCTTTAAGGATAAATTGATAAGCCTATTTATTTAGCCTTGATGTCACACATTTATGTTTTATTATCTATTATTTTGTCTAATAGAAAACATAATAGTAATACATTGTGATATTTTATAATTTATTTTGTTCTTTAAAATTTTTTTCTGAGAATGTCCACTATAATATGGTCATTAAGAAACAAATTTACTCCTAAGTAGGCATTCACATCTTAAGACAGTTAAATAAATCAGTATGTGCGATATCTCCACGACTGTCAAATTATTTTCTTTGTCACAAAACCATATGATCAAAGAATTCTAGATACACTCAGAGAACAGAGTCTACTCCCAAGGTCCTGAGCACAGCCCATCAGCATCAATGATGGGTGGTCTCCAAGTTCTGTTGATGTATTTCCCATGATAAGGCCTCATTGAATATCAAAAGCAAAACACTTATATTTACACATAATTTGAAACAGAAACTCGGCTGGGTATGTGTTGCCTTACTATTAAATATATGTGTAAAAAAAGAAAAAAAAGAGCAATTATGAAATTATGCCTAATTTGCGATGTCTTTCCAGATAGCACAGCAGTGATCTCTCACTCAACATCCTAACTTAAGCAGCAGCATGATACAAGAATATCTGCTTTTCTTAAAAAGTTTTGCATTTATTATAACATACAATCTCAAAATTCACCATTTCATTGTTTTCAAAGGAAACGGTATCAGATAAAAGTAAGAAAAATATCTTGCATTTTTCTGGATTTTTTTTTTTTTAGAATTAGGTTTCCTCCCCCACTGCACTCTAGGCATGCATGCATGCTTCTAGTCCTTTGTAAATTATCCTTGAGCTTCTTCCTGAAGATCTTTGCTTCCTGTCACTCTCCTAATTTTCATGACCAGTGATTAATTGAAACAGCTACAGCTGGTTATTTTTCTTTCCTTCTATCTCAGGCACCCAACCACCAATTCTTGCCATCAACAACAAGAAAAAAGGGGGACAAACTGCATTCTTGAGCTCACCTTGTGAAGAGTTCCCTCTTATGTACAGAAAGAAAACAGAATATACCCTGTATTTAAACACCATCTAAAATCAAATGCTGTTACCATGTGCCCCTTATTGTCAATCCCTCATTTTCAGCAATATGTGCAGAGCATGCACTGTGGGCAGAACAGGCAGGCACTTCCACCTCGACTGGCAGGCAGACAACTAACTGCAGTGTTTTAGTGCCTTCTGGTGTTGGTGCCTAGAAATGCAGTTGGCATAATTTACACCATGTTTATTTAGCATGTGACATGTACTGATCTTTCTCCTATTTGCAAGGAATTTTCTGTCATAAACAACAAATACATTTTAGTGTAAAAACATATTTATTACTTGTTGCAAGAAAATAAAATCTCAACAATAGCCTTTTAAACTCTGCATTATTGTATTTCTATTCGATGTTCCTATTGTTTCTCTGGGGAAAAAATTTTGAACAGATAAAGTGTATAGCATACGCTTTCTGAAAATACACGAGTTAAGTAAATATAGAGAACATCCCTGATTTATTGGAGAGTGCTTTTACATTTCAGTGTTTTGTATTTAAATGGTAGAGAAATATTAACCATAAACAATAAAGAGGTTGAAGTGATAACAGTTGCTTCATTTGTTTTCTAAAGATTATTTTTTTCTGGAGGAACCCCTACTTCACAGATAAGAAAAAGACTCTCAGAAAATCAACTATAAAAATAAAAATAACATGAAAGTAGCTTGACTTGTCTTTTCACAGGATTAAGTGACTGAATGAACATTTTTATGCTATGAAAAGAGATTAGGAGAAATAACCAAAATCAAGTTAATGCTGGAACTAAACAAGCTGAACCTAAATGGGGAGCAAAGTAAATAACTCACAGTACAGTGAGGGTTCATTTAGCAAACGAGTTTTTCCAGCGCACTAAGGAGTAGCCTCATACACGCTCAAAAAGGTCATTAATCCACCCTCCTCTTGTATCCTAGGATCATATGCACATGAATATTCAAGTCCAACAGGGGGAAGAAGATACAAATTACAAGCAAACCAATTTTTCCTAAAAGATATTTTAAAACGCGGAACCCTCCATAATGTAAAAATTATACAAGCCAACATGATTCAGAAAGAAAATAATTAAAGGCAGCAGTACTGTCTAGAATCCAGTCGTTAATGAATTTGGGAAATACAGACAATTTTAATATCCCTGGGCATTACACCCTATTTTACGAGTATAACTTATCTTTACCATATAAAATGGGCATAATAATAATAATATATTCCCGACCATGCTAGCGAAGATCATTCTTAACTTTCCTTAAAGAGCAGCTTAAATTTAAATTGAACTGTTTTTAATTCAAAGGTTAGAAAACAAAAGCTTCTTGAATTGCAACCTAAAATGTCACATTTGTTTAGCTTTTAATCAAATAAAGTGCAAAGGAATATTACCAAGTCTTTATCTAAAATAATGTAAGGCACAGTTACTTTTAAGATGCAACTGTTTTTTTAAAGTGAGTGAGTCTTAAAATAGATTCCAATTCCAGATGACACCTGGATAGGGAATGCTCCTACATAATCATGGCAGACGGGCACGGCCTTGGATCCATGTGCAAGATATTGTCCTGTGCTCTGGGTTCCTGCCTGGCCTTCCAACCCAGTAGCCTTTTCCTTCCTGGCACTCTGCTGGCATCCACTTCTGAAGTCAATATTGGATGAATTGAGTGGTCTATTCTTCAATAAACTCAGAACTCAGTGCCCCCTTCCTGGCTCAGCCACCATGATTGTGGCCATATCCTTGGTCTGGCTTCTGTCTACACAGTACACCTCTGTCCCTGCTCTGAGGTCACACAACCCTTTTCAGCAGAAACCCTTAGTATGCCTGCAGATTCTAAACTCAGTTTCTTTCCCCATGCCGATGGGAATTTCTAAAACCCTTCTGAGACATATGGGAGCTTAGAAAAAATAAGCATGGACAAGCATATCTCTTATTTTACTGGAACACACTATCACCATTTCTCAATGACTGTGGTTGTCCTATTGCACACTGTGAAGCCATCTCTCCTCACATTTCCAAATATGAAGCTAAGTCCAGCCCCTTAACACCAGCTGTGTGGATGCCCTTCACCCTCCCGTTTTCCTCATGAAGGGTTTCTGCATCCTCTTCCTCAATGACAGTAACTTCCCTTACATCATAACGTCCTCCTACTCCAGGACCATTCACGCACACACACACACACACACACGCACGCACGCACGCACGCACATGCACACTCCATCCCAAAAGTAGTGGAAAGTATGCCAAGAGAGGATCAGATCATCAAGAAGAGAAAAACATCCAGAGTTTTTTCAAAAGTTGTGTCTATTCAAGTTAAATTATTGCCTTCATACTTCTACTTAAGTGTTAGTTTCTCCACATAAATGGAGATGTAAGGAAAACCAAGCTTTCCTTTTTCATTATCTGATTTCTTGTATCGTTTGATTTCTTGTAAATATTTTCAAAATCCCACCTATGGTCATTCCTATAAGTGAAAAGGCAAGGCCATGACTTTGGCCCCCTTCCAACAGATAGTCTCTAAATGTTGGTTCAACCTCAAATTTATGTTGGCATAGAGAACTACTCTATGTTAATAAAAATTGTCTAGCTCTTTTTTTGTGCTCAAAATAAAGAGTTGATTATATTCAATGATATAACATTGCATTTTTACTTTGCATTTTTACAATGCTGTTTTACACGAAAGTTGTCTTTATTCATCACAGGTAACTTAAGTAACTCATGTTTACTAGGACATACTTTACTTGAACGTACTAAAAATGCCTTGTTTTTTAGTATATCAATTTTATGAACCAGAGCATGTCTTGGAAGTAATACTTAAAGGCTCATATTTACATGATAAAACACAATGTGCATTTCCATGTTACAGTACTGTCCCATGCTTTATTCCAGTTTAGAAGGAAACTGATGGTAACAGGAAACTTCAGACTTCCAGCACTTCTCGTTGGCTGGTCTCTTGGTCAAATAAAAAGTCTGCAATGGCTCCTTACAATGTGTAACTCCACCCACCAACAACATTCAATGAGATGCAGAATTAGGAAAAGGAAAATGTGCTGTGCTATTTATGTTCAAAGGTATAATGTATGTTGCTGGATCACTTTACATTTTACCAGTTAAATGAGGTCACGAGTGGAAGCCTGGCTTACATGGCACCATAATGCAGGGTATTTCGGTCAAATTTAGTTTCTTCTATAGATTGCTCTCCAAGATTCTTGGGCCAGCATCCTTTAATCTGGCTCTACCTGGATAACTGAATTTCTTCTTGTCTCCTGATTACTTTCTCTAGCTCTAGTCCAATTCTTTCTAATACATACTTGAAACAACTTCTAGAGTGATTTTTCTAAAATGAAAATCTGGTCAGATTCCTATAGTTTACAAGACAGTTCAAAGCTCCGTATTAGTTCACAGGGCTCTTCATTCTGTCTCCTCATTTTCAGTTACACTTCATTTTGGTCATTGTTCTGAATCCATTTGTCACATTCTTGCTACCCAAACTCCATGGAGCAGTAGTATCTAGTAATTCACACAGATCTACTGAACTAGAATCTACATTTTAACAAATTCCCCAAGTAATCCTTAGAAACATTGATGTTGGGAAAGCACTGGTCTATGTGATATTAGTATGTCAAATATCTATGCGTATTTCATACCTACAAAACACTCAAAGGAGTGCTCTATTAAAGGTGGCCCTTATTTAATGGTCTATTTACTAGTTCTGCAAAATACATATGTCTATAGAGGGGTTTGGGGTCCATAAAATATCTCAAAATATTAGGACATTTGTCATGAAAACTTCACTAAACTGACATATGTTAGAAAGAAATTTGACATATGCATTCCCAGAAATATTTCTTTGGCAAAGAAACACACGGCGGGTGCAGGAAGCTGTGCTCATGCCTGCGGTTAAAGAGCTGCGGTATCAAGGGCTGATCACAACAATGTGCCCTTTGTTTTTACCTTTTCCTAAGCCTCAGAAGGTAAAGCAAGACTAGCAGGAAGATCAGCCGGACATGGCATCAGACGGTGTGCCAACACTTGTCTCCTACAGCAGCATCCTGTGGCACAGCAACAAAAGCAGTAGCAACAGAACCCGGATAGCTGTTCATGGGTAGAGATTTTTTGCTTGGGAACCTGATTCATCCACAAAAAGCAAACCTCTATTGTCCTTAAGCAAATAGGGGTGGTGGAAGAAGGCTCTGAGAAAGATACAAATATTCCTCTAATATGAGAAAGACCACATTATTCTCAGACCTGAAAAAAAAAAAATCCAAACCTGCTGGAATTAATTTCACTTCTGCCTACTTTCAAAACATACTTGAACAAGGCCATGTTTTTATTATCTTAATATCTTTTACTTTTCTAGCTTTTTTGCATGTGATAATTGTGACATTTGGATTGTTGAATTTAAAACAAATCTGTACATTGGGATTAATTTGTTTTAGCTCATGGTACTTTCTCTTGTTTGAAACACAGATAATTATAACCTAGAAATCTTAAAAAACAATTGGATAAGTGTTCTATAAAAAATAAAAGCCAAGTGCATATGCCTAACCAGTAACAATCTGCTATTTCTAAAGTAATTAAAATGAATGTCATAAAAATGTCGAGCACTTTAAAGTAGTTAGAAAGAACATTAATTTTAGCTTGCACTTTTCTTAATATATTTATTTCATAAATTTCTATAATAAAATCGACACTAAAAGAATGAAAGTCAGATATTTTGCTACATATTTTCCCACATATTTTGTTTTGAAATCTAAAAAAATCAAATGAAATCACGTTTTCAATTTCAATTTACAATATATTTTCAAAATATTATAGTGCTAAAAATTACTTTTTTATAGCTTTTAAGAATTCATTGTCTAAATAAGCTAGAGGGTAAATAAAATGTCCTAGGATACATTTACACATTAAGAAATCAGCTCAAGTTCTTTTCCTCTCTGGCTTCCCGAGAATAGGCTGCCATCATGAGTGACACAGTAACTATCCAGACCAGGAAGTTCATGACCAACCAACTACTTCAGAGGAAACAAATGGTCATTGACGTCCTAAACCCCAGGAAGGCAATAGTACCTAAGACAGAAATTTGGGAAAAGATACCCAAAATGTACAAGATCACACTGGATGCCATCTTTTTATTTGGATTCAGAACCCATTTTGGTGGTGGCAAGACAACTGGCTTTGGCATGATTTACAATTCCTTGGATTATACAAAGAAAAATGAACCCAAACATAGACTTGCAAGATGTGGCCTGTATGAGAAGAAAAAGACCTCAAGAAAACAGCGAAAGGAATGCAAGAACAGAATGAAGAAAGTCAGGGGGACTGCAAAGGCCAATGTTGGTGCTGGCAAAAAGTGAGATTGGATAACAGAAGAAGGAGTGAAGATTCTGCAATGACTTCATCTGCGATAATTTTGTGATGTTTTCACAAGAGGACTAATAAACTGTAAAAAACTTTAAAAGAAAAAAAAAAGAAATCAGCTCAACACCTTAGAAGCACATGGTTTCCTCTCAAGAAAGTATGGATAAGAGATTTTAATAAAGATTTAATACATAAAATGTTCGTATTAATTATATTAGTATTTATCATCTGAAAAAAGTAGGGTTGAAGATACTTTTTTAATGTATTTTTTAAATTTTTATCTTCTTTTTAAATAAAATATTTGCCCTTTAAGTGAATTTGAAACCATGAATACAAATAATTGTGCTTTTGATAATTTATATCATGATCTCCCCTACACTTGGTAGTTTTGATTTATCTCTTGTTTAAATATCTCTTCTGCTAATATCTTTTAGTAATTCCTTTTAACTAAAAGACAATAGTAGATATTCATGAGTAAGAAAAAAATAAAATGTTTTATCATCTTTTATTTCTTATTTCATATAGCTTATTTTTTTCTGAATTTAGTTGACAAAAAAAAGCAGCTTTAAGTTGTACGACTAAAAATTTTTCTATAAACTACCCTTTCTCTGTTGTAATCTTTATCTTTAATGTTACAGAATCTCTCCCTCAGACCCACTCTGTTGGTTTTACTGCTGCTCTTGTTAAGTGTACTGACTTATCTTTCAGTAAGTAGAAAACTAAGACACCATTTGTAGATTTTGTTGATAAAATAAAGTTCTAAGAATTACCAATGGTTCCCTTCACTGTACACCCAGTTGCTTTCAGAGTCTTCCTGTCCTTAGGCTGGAGACCTGGCTGCTGTGCACTGACTCTAATGAACCTTTCAGCACTTCACAATCTTTTATTAAGTGTGACACCGCAGGACTCAGAAGATATCTGATGGTTTCCATTATTTAGTTATCTGGTGATGATATGGAGAGTTTATTTCTGAAGTCACAAATAGTTCAGTTATTCTTCTTTCCAAAATAGCGTGTATGGAAAACAAGAAAAAAAAAAAAAGAGATGCACCTCCTCCGTGAATTTCCCAGACCTGTCCCTTTTTATCCCCTGATATTACATCTGAAGTAAGGTACTTTAGTATAACCACTTCTGCCAATAGCTACATTATATCAGTGGAAAGTAAAGTGCCAGAATCAATTCATTAAACAGATATTAATGGAGGAATAAGGGTAATAAATATCTATGGCTGGCTGTTTGGGAGCAATGATTTCTCTTGCTTTATATAAAAGCTATGTATGTAGTGTACATCACAGATGTCAGAATGATCAAGGAATCTGCTAGGGGTTTTAAATCCATGCACTTTAAGATCAGTCATATATAAGTATACTCTCAATTTAATATGAGGAAGATGAAGATTCAATTGCCTCCGTGTCAGGATAAAAATTGTTAACCTATAAGTGCTATTAGCCTTCTTTCCCCTACCCTCCAAAAGGATTCTCTGCCTTGTCCCATTTTGGTCTTTTTTCTTTCTACTCTGATCTATGAAGGAAACTTTCTTATTAGACCAGGTATGTTAGCTTTTGTAAAAAAGAATTGGAGGAAGGCAAGAACAGTATGAGGAAAATATGAAATGCACAAACGTGCCTGTTGCAGGAAAATTTTGGAGTGGAGTGTGATAGGCATAAGAGCAGCCTTGGGGTGAGTAAAGTAGATGGGAAAGAAAGTAAGGGAGATTTTAAGTACCATTGGGGACTAAGTGTTCCCTTTATTGTGTTGTTTTGAAATTATGCTTGCTTTCCAGGACATTTTCCTTTCAATAGTGGGGATGAGTCACCCAGGTCAACGTTTTGAAGTGTTATATTTGATGGTGGTAATGGGAGCAAAATCCAGGTTTTGAAGCCAAGGTGTCATACCCAGCTGGATTTCAGATTTAAATCATCACCCTCAGTCTGAGCTGCATGTGCAGTTTCACCAAGTCTCCCTATATTTTGAAGAGAAGAATAAGGGGAAAACCTGGGCCCAGCATGGGCAGGGATGGTTTTTGGACCACCACCAGAAAATAAAAGGGATATTGTAGAGACCATACTGAGATTGGAATTTCCAGTTTGGGGGAATGTATGATTTGGTAGTGGATATTCCAGGCAGAAAACCAGATTTGTGCAATGTTGAGCCAGTCAACACACAAATTTACAAGTAGATCAATAGAACAGAGTATAGAGACCAGTGGTGATATAAATATTTGTGAAAAACTAAAATATGACAAAGGTGGTATGCAATTCAGTTGCAAAAAGATGGTTTATTAAATAGATGATGTTAACAAACTGGCCATTCTTCAGCAAAGTCAGAGATAGACTCCAAGCTCTGAGTCTAATGCAAATTAAAATAAATCCTAGTTGGATTAGAAGTTAAATATACAAAATGAAATGATAAATTTTTTAGAAGAAAATTTGTAAGAGTATTTATATACGATTTGGCTGGGAGAGAAAGTAAATTAAGGAAGAAAAACTGACACCCCCAATTTTAAAATGTATATGGCAAAAGTCAGCTGAAGAATGGCCAGCTATGTTAACACCATCTACTTAATAAATAAGTAGCTTGTCTCAGGTGGTTCTGATTGGGAAGACCCAGTCAAGTCCAGGTTCATAAGACTGTTTGCCTCAGGTGGAGCCAGGACGAACCTCTGTACCTGTCCCAGTAGGTCTGGCATCTTTGTAAGAAGTCTGGTATCCACTTAAGAGTTGAGTTCCTTGTTGTCATTTACTAAGAAATTTGAAACATTTTCTCAATTTAGTTAACTGGCTCAACATTGCGTAAATCTGGTTTTCTGCCTGGAACATCCAGTACCAAACCATGCATTCGCCCAAATTGGGAATTCCAATCTCAGTGTGGTCTCTACAATATCCCGTTTATTTTCTGGTGGTGGCCCAAAAACCATCCCTATCCATGCTGGGTCCAGGTTTTGCCCTTATTCTTCTCTTCAAAATGTAGGGAGACTTGGTGAAACTGCACATGCAGCTCAGATTGAGGCTGATGATTTAAATCTGAAATCCAGCTGGGTATGACACCTTGGCTTCAAAACCTGGATTTTGCTCCTATTAGCACCATCAAATACAACACTTACAAATGTTGACCTGGGTGACTCAACTCCACTGTTGAAAGGAACATGTCCTGGAAAGCAAGAGTAATTTCAAAATAGCACAATAAAGGGAACATTTAGTCCTCTGCAGTACTTAAAATCCCCTTAATTTTCTTTCCCATCTGCCTTACTCACCCCAAGGCTGCTCTTATGCCCATGATACTCCACCCCCAAATTTTTCTGCAACAGGCATAGGTTTCAAGCCCTGATGTGTAACATTTGCCTATCTCCATGGTGTAAGTACTTCCACCACGTCTGATGTAAGGCTACCAGATTGATGTCACCTTTCTCTGCATGGAGAAGAGAGACACACAATTGGCACTTGCTGTTTTTAAATATCATAATTATCTATTCTTGGAAAGTTTGGAATAATTTATCTGTAAATTTGTCTTTATCATGTGTTGTCTCTGTCTTGTTTTTCCATGAATAGATGTTTGTGTGAATATAAAAATTTTAACTAATAATTTAGTTTTTAATGATGTGAGATGATTCAGCTTTCTATTTCCTCCTGATTCACTTTTGGTAGTAATCTTTCTCAAATATCTCCACTTACCTTAAGTTTTCAAATTCCAGCCAATGAAGTTATCATGATATTCTATTATCCTTTTAATATGCACTGTATCTAAATGATAGCCCCTCAGTCATTCTTGTTATCTTGATCAATTTTGCCAAAAGTTTTTCAAATTAATTTTTTTAATAAGATTCTTTTGCTGTTTTTGATCTTCTCAATTATGACTTTTTTGTCATTATTTCTTTTGTATTTCTTCTATCCTTAAGAAGTCTTTTCCTAAAACAAGCATTTAAGATTATAAATTTTCCTGTAAGTACTGTTTTAGTTGTATCTCTAAGCTTCGATATATATTTTTGCGTAATTTAGTTCAAAATATTTTTTAAATTTTCAAATTATTTTTGATTCATGATTAGTTTTATTTTTTCAGCTCTGTAACACATGGCAATTAAAGGTAATTTTTGTTACTGATTTCTAACTGAATTTCAGTTCCTGCCGCCTCTCCAGGCATTTTTCAGTTCTGTACAGTTCCCTGATGTCAGCAGTGCTCTCTCCAGCTTTCCTCTTGGAATTTGCCTTCAGGCTCAAGGCTCTGGAGTCCAGCTCACATCATCTTAGTGCTGAGGGTCCTCTTGTCTCAGCAGGACAGATCCCTTTCATGAGGAATCACCCAAAGATCATCACCTCTTATGTGACCTACCTGCCCTCTTCGCTAAAGCAGCCTGCTTAGCAGAATGAGGAGAGAGGTCAGCTATAGAGGAAGCCTGCTGTCCCAGCATCTTGCATGGCATGGATGTATAAATTCTCCACATGCCCACACTGTGGAGAAGGGAAGCTTTAAATGAGATAATATCAGAGCTGTGATATTGCAAAAATCATGTAATTATTAATCTAGGCCAACATCATCTGAAAGTGACAGAAAAGTTATGAGATTGCCAGCCCAAGATTTTATCCATGGGCTAGAAAATAACTCACAGATCAGAATTGAAGTCTAAACTTTAGAAAACCCAGGAACATATACACCTAACAAGTTATAGAATAAGACTTTTCTTAGAATTTTTGCTAAACCTCAAAGCAGAGGATAATAGGCAGAAATTCCACACTCTATAGAGTGACCACAAAGCTACCAGACCTCTCTCTCCAGGGATTGCCCAGAGATAGCAATTGATTGTCACCCTGTCCAGCCCATATCAGCAGGAGATTGGGGTATATTTAGAAGAATGAATCTGTGGTGGTAGTGGGTTGTTGCCGCTCACAGAAATTGAAGTTTTCTTCAACGAGGAGTAATTGGCACCTCCCTCCCTGGCTTAATGTTTGTTGAGTTGCTGAAAAGTTTAGGTCTGCACCAGTGCACCAAAATCAAGTTGGTAAATAAGTTCTTAAGAGAGCTTGACTCGCAAGCCCTGGATTTAGGGACCAGGGAAGAAAGGAAAAATCAGAAACATCAAAATGATGGGAAAGTAGACGTGAAAAGCAAGGAAGCATGGAAGATCAAACATACTTTCTCCCACTCTTCTCCACTGCAGGCCCATGGATCATGGGTGGGGCCGGGGCTGGAAATTGAGCAATGTCTTATACTGGATGTGACACTGAACTTTTAAATTGAACCTGACTGGAATCCTTAATACCTGCAAGTGGATGGATCTGCCTGAGATACTCAAGAATGGAGCAGGGAGATGTGACAGAAAATGTTTGAGGGCAAAAAGAGGAACGCATTTGCTACTTGTATCCCTTTGAGTTTAGTCCATCCAGTAAAACACAAAACAAATACAAAGTTAGATAGGTAGATAGATTGATAGAGAAACAATTTAACATAATTAAAGCTTGAATTTTCATGTAAATAAATTTTATCCTACATCTCTCTGGTTTTTCTATTTTG
This sequence comes from Cynocephalus volans, assembly GCF_027409185.1. Classification (NCBI taxonomy): domain Eukaryota; kingdom Metazoa; phylum Chordata; class Mammalia; order Dermoptera; family Cynocephalidae; genus Cynocephalus; species Cynocephalus volans. Next base: position 151,808,738 of record NC_084464.1, on the reverse strand, counting down.
ATCTATTAATGTAAATTTTATTAATTGATTTCCTAATGCTGAACAGTCTTATCAGTTCTATAATGGATGTGTTTATGTTGTAATATCATTTCAATATGTTGATGCATTGTTTACTAATATTTAGGATTTTTTACATTAATATTTATAATGAAACAACTATACTTATATTTTGTGCTACCTTTTCTTTTGGTTTTAGTATTAATCTTATCTAATTTTGTAAAAAAAAAAAATTTAGTTTTTTTTTTCCATTTCTAGAATAATTTTAAAAGTGCTGCCATTATCAGCTTTATTGCTCCTGAAAGTGATTTTTCTGTAGTATCAGTTTCTTTATATTTTGTATATCTTCTGTGGGCAATTTGATCATTAGTATTGCAAAAATGCTACGCTAAATTGACAGATTCACCAACATATGGTAGTTTGTTTTTAACATAGGTATAAGCAACTGATAAATCAGTCAAATGTTAAAAGATAAAGAAAATTTGAACGTGATTTCCAACATTTTGAAATTCACAACATAAAGCCTACAATTGCCTAGATAATGACCGCACTTAAAGGATTAAAGGACCTTTGCCCACTTTTCTGATCCTTCTCATCTGTCTCTCCAGACCCATAAAAGGTAGTCAAGAAAGGTGCCTTCCTCTTGCAAGACAGCAGGGAACATCAGATGAATGATTCCACCAGAGCATTGTTTATGAACTTGCAAGAATATCCCATGTAACTGTGATTTGAGAGGGCACCGACTCCTAAATACAATTCCACAAATGCGGTAAAACCATAATGCTTTTTCCTAACACCCCAGTTCTCCCAATGCACAAAAGCACAGAAGAGCTGAGTATGAGGAACTGATAGTGGACTTGGAATGAGGAAATAGAAAACCTCCATGACAGGCATATCATCTCACTAAGGGCAGTGCCTCACCTCTGACTGGCAACTTGTGACAACTTCCTCTTTATGGTCACATCTCCCCTCCAAAACACTGTTCAGTGAGATCCCTTTTAAGAGCCTCATGCTCTCTGCCTGTCACAGGATTCACATGTGGTCCCCAAACTCCCATATCTTTGCACTGTTATCTACAGAAGAGCAAACGTCTCCCAGTGCAGGCCTCTCTAGTCCACTGTCAAGCAGAGGCAGCCCCAGCTATAGTCTCTTGTTTTTATTTTTCTCTCAGTAAGAGTCAGTCCCAAATCCTCAAGCTGTCTCATATGCAGAGAGAAAAAGATCTAGTCTATAAAATAAGAACAATTTTAAAAATAACATTCCTGGAATTCAGAATATATTCTTGAAACTATAGAAAAAATAAGTGAAAACAGAACAATCTGAAAAAAAAGAATAATGAAGGGGAGACTAACGTTAGCACATGTGAAAATATAAAGCTACAATTACAAAATCTCTAATTTTATTCCAAATAAGCAGTGTCAACAGAAGGCCTGGGGCTATCACTACAAACATCGGAGTGTATGCGGGAATCCACAAGAAGAAGAAACAGACATTTACAATCTCCTCCAAACTTTATCATGGAATGCACTCTGGCAGTGGGACCTCACTACCCTGCTGCTTTCCATTCTTACAGAGTTAGTGTGGATGCCGTCTGGCTAGAGGAGCTGTACAGTTGTGCTAGAAGCACCTCAAGACCTTGTGGAAAGTTGAAACCACGTGAACCGTTCTCGCTAGGAAGAAGAGAAGCCACAGGTCTTCACCAGTGTGCTGGCAGGCAATGCAGAGATAGCTACCAGGGACAACAGGGGACAACCGTCTCTCTACAAATAAGCAGAAAAGAAAATTTATTAAAAGATGTAAATGAACATGGAAATTCAGTAAATGATAAAGGTATAATCTCAAATGACAAAGATAGATTACTCAAAAGGCAGTATTGAGACAATGAGATCACAACAACCTGGAAAAAAAATGTTTGAACTAAACTTCATATAGTCACACCAATTCTAAATGTGTCAAAGACTCAAATTTGTTTAAATTATAAAGCCATAACAAAATGATTTATATACCTCTACACACATACATACATTTGTATGTCTGTATTTTTGAAATAAAAATGGAGTACTCTGCACACTAGTCTGCATACACACTCGTATCTAATATCTCTCTGGAAGAATAAACACGCTATTGAGAACAGTAGCTGCTTCTGGGGATGAATACTAAGGGTCCATGAAAGAGACTATAGATTTTTTTGCCTTTTAAAATTTTGTCCCATTTATTTATATCACAAATTAGAAAAGAACAAGTAAATTCTTAAGGAAGAAAAAAAAAATTCAAGCTAAATGAATTTTGAGGAAATATAGGTTATGGGCTGAATTATGTCTCCCCAAAATTTACATTGAAGTCCTAATCCCCACTACCTCAGAATATGATTGCATTTGGAGATAGAGTCTTTAAAGAGGTAATTAAGTTAAAATGAGGTCATTAGGTTGGGTCTTAATCCAATATGACTGGTGCCTTTATAAGAAGAAGAGACGAGGACACAGATACATACAGAGGGAAGACACACAGGGAGAAGACAGCCACCTACAAACTAAAACCAGAGGCCTCAGAAGAAACCAACGCAGGCCACACCTTCGTTTCAGCCTTCTAGCCTCCAGAACTGTGAGAAAATTTCTCTTGTTTAAGCCCCTCAGTCTGTGGTACTCTGGCAGCCCTAGCCAACTAATGTTTATGTGTGTGTGTACATACACACATATACACATGCATGCATACACTTATATGTATGTATATTTATTTATTTACATATATACAGAATACATGCAGTAACAAAAAATTGAAAGCCAAGTTTAATTAGATTTCGTGGCTCTTCTCTGCAGCATAATTGGAAATGAACGTTTTTTTTTTTTTTTTTTTTTTTTTTAACCAAAAGATTTGTATTAATCCACTTGGATACTAGAGTTCTTTACTTTTTAAATAAGACTCACTGTATTGTAATGGTATTTTTTTCTTACATAAATGCTGAGTTATAAATGTTAATTATCCTCCATTACCTGGACAAAACAAATCAAGGAATAATATGACAGCCTCTTCAAGTCTTTCACAAAATTAATTGGTAATCTCATTGTATTTCTTATGGAAAATACTTGTATTAATTATCTTTAAAATTCTTAATGGAGTAACAATTAACATCCATTTTCACTTCTTTTATTAATTCCAAAGTGGGAAGCAACAACTAAATGCCAGCGCTCAAGCACCCCGATATCTGAGGACTGCACCTCCAAATCTCAGAATCCTTAGTCGGCAGTAGTGGGGGCTTCCAACACTGAGTGGATGGAGGGGAGGGGACAACGGAAGTGACTTGCTACATATAAAACAAGTGGATATGTTTTCAACACATTTTAGTTCTGTTTTTATTTTTTTTACCCCCAGCATCATACTTACAATTAAAAATAAGCAGCACATGGTGTCAGTTTCATAATATACAATGAAAATGAACCAAGCAGGAAAATGCCATGCTTAAGCCAATGGATTCAGTTTACAAAATTTAGGTTTTGGGATTGCTTAACAGCAAAATGATTAGAAAGGGAAGAAAGGAGAGCCTTAGTCCTTCTGTGCTATTGCCCTCCCCTGGCTCACCTCTCCCTGCAGAGTACGCCCCTTTTCCAGGTCTGCAGAAGCAGCTACCCTACTTGCTATACACCAGATTTCTTTCTTTATTTTCCTTGCTCTGAATCTGTAAAATATTTAGAGTTTTTTCAAGTCATGTTGGACACGATCATTTAACTAATATCAGTATTAAAAAAAAGAAGTTATTTTCTGCAGCAGCTTAGAACTGCTCTCCCTCACACAGCAGCAAAAGGACAAAAGTGATCTTTTTAGTGTTTCAACTTCCGTGATGCTGAAATGATACTGAATTTAAGTGATGAGGAAGTCATAACCTCTGCCCCCTAGAAGTTTACAATCTATGATAGAGCATCCTGCTCCATTTATAAGAACATGATACCAGAAGAACAGTAACCTTAATGTCACAGGCAGTTTTAGTAACATTGAAGGAGAGCAATTCATGGTCAGATGACGATCTCAGAGGACTGGGGGCTGAGGACAAGCACAGGTAAAGTCGGCACACCTCTTGTCCGGATTTATGACAGATCTGGGCAGATTTTGCAACCAGAGTGAGATTTCAAAAGCTCTTGAAATGATGGGATGGAGACATGTTTTTCTAGAGCACGTGATTTCCCAAATATTCTAGCACCTAGCTCTGTCCTACGCCGTACTCAAGATCAATGACTTAAGACTTTATGCTTAGGCTGTATCAATCCTTTTCCTAAGGGTGACGGTTCATACAGGTAACACAGACAAGGACAGACTTGAGATACTGAAAAACCAAAAGTGATCTTCAGGATGTCTCTGTTTTATATAAGTAGGCAGGTATTATTTTAATAAAATGGTAACATCATCTCTATTATATTGTTACAACTACCTTTCCACCATTTATTACTTAAATAGCTATCAAAAATCAGGTATGCACACAGCACTATCCTAGATCCTTTCCAAATGCATTTGGAGTTTTTCAGGGTTGAAAAACGTGTTTCTAAATACAAAAGGATCTTTTTGCCTACCTTACCCTCAGTGGGTGAAAAGTGGCAACATAGCTAGAAATACTGTGAAATAAGAATGAATAAAATAATACCAGTGAGGGCTGTCTGGTTAGCTCAGTGGGTTTGATCATGGTGCTGATAACACTAGGGTCAAAGGTTTGGATCCGTGAACCAGCCAGCTGCTAAAAAAAAAAAAAAAAAAATTACCAATGAAGCCCATCTAAAGCTGCACAGCCCAGTACAGGAACCACTATCTACATGTGACTATTTAAATTTAATTAGTTAAAATTAAATAAAATTTAAAATTCAGTTCTTCAGTCACCCCAGCCACATTTCAAGTGCTTAACAGCAACCAGTGGCTGATATCTGTCATATTGGCCAGCATAGTACGGTATGTGAACATTTCCATTATTGCTACTCATCTAGAGACATTTTAAGGTTGCTGCTGGAAGCGTTACAAGATGACTGTTTCATCCAGAACATCGTGAGTTTTCACTCAATAAAAGATAAAGTAATTCTAGTTTTTTGTCTGATGTTATGTATGAACAGGAGCTGCTTTAAATTGGTTGCAATTATTAATTTCTATAACTACCCTCTACTTTATACAAGTTATTTAAAAAGGAAAAAAATGATTTGAGGGCAGAAACGCAGGAAAGGAGAGGCTATAAGATCCCCAGTAGTGTTAGAGAAGGGAGGTGAACAGGGAAAGTGCTAGAATCATAATCCTTCTGCTATAAGATCAAAAAGGAAAATAAAAAAGGAGAATGGAGAGGATTCTCTTGATAGAACATTACATGATGAAGCCCGAGATAAAGCCCAAGTTCCCACAGAGCTCGCAAATTCTAGCTACTGGAAAACGTTGAGGATCTCCTTTCATTCATTCAGAGCCACTTTGAGGTTCCTCGGCAACACATTCGTTTTTGCTTTTTTAAATGAAATACTTAACAAAAGAAGGTGAAGAAACAAAATGTGCACTTGACGCAATAGTTCTGGCTGAGAAAAATGAATTAACATTATCCCTTCAATTTTTTTTCATCCATAAAAAACTTAAAAGCACCAGTTTTAAGCCATCACTTTCAATACCTTTGCTACCATCCTCAGGGTACATTTAGGAAGAAAGAGAGGAGCAGTAACCTCCTTTTTAAAAGCACCAGCTTTACCGATTATGTTAGATAATTTGTTTTTATGTTGTTTTGCATCACCGTAATTTTGCTTTCCATTCTAGCTTTGGTACTCTAGCTTTTCTTCACCTCGCAATTAAAGTCCTTCCGTGAAGCCAAATTATAAGTAAAGCAGCTGTTCGGGACTGAGTTGGAGACAGGAAATTTTGAGTGGCTTCCTTTGCAATGGGAATTATTCGAATGCTTCCAGAAGCTGATTTCTCGGCTTCTCCTTTCTCTCCTGTATGTCTGCTTTACCATCCCTCGTAACCTCATTCACAAATTTATTTTCCTTCTGTCCTTATACAAATTTTTGCTATCTACCTTAGTACATGCATTTCAGTTCCTAATCCCTGGAACCTGTAAATGTGACCTTATTTGGAAATTTGAACTTTGTGGACGTGAATAAGTCAAGCACATTGACATAGGGAGACCATCCTACATTATGTGGGGGAGCCCTAAATGCCACCACACATGTTCTTATAACAGAGGCATAGGGGGATTACACACACACACACACACACACACACACACACACACACACACACACACACACACACACACAAGGAGGCAATGTGAAGATGAAAACAGACATTGGAGTGATGTGGCCACAGCCAAGGAATGACAGCAGCCCCCAGAAAATTGAAAGAGACAAGGAAGGACCCTCTGCTAGAGGCTCTGGAGGGAGCACAACCCTGTTGACACCTTGATTTCAGACTTTTGGACTTCAAAACTGTGAAAGAATAAATTTTGTTATTTTCAGCTACCAAGTCTTTGGTAATTTATGGAAACTAATACACATACACCAAGAATAATTAAAAAGTATCAGTATCCTTATTTTTAAAAGAGGCATAAAATATAAATATTATCACACGCTGAATGTCTACAAATGAATAATAATAAGCACAACATAACTAATTGGAATTTCTTTGAGGTTAGTAGTTAAGACATTGTCAGAAAGGTGCATTGCTTATTCCACACCTCTGGTCTAAGAAAGGAATTACAACCCCTATCTTGTCCTGTGCTGTCTGCCAGCCATTACGATATTCCCTCTGGAGTAACTACTGGAACTAGTGACTACTTCCAAAGCAGGAATGGAAGAATATTGGCTGTCCTCATTATCTCGTTAGCATTCTTTCTCTAAGATGGATGAAGCCACTTTATTCCTTGTCTCTGGTCTGCAGACAAGCACTCCTATCTAGGGCAAGCAAATGAAAAAAAGCAGCCCCACTCCTGCACTTGATGGAGAAAAGGGATGTGCTGTCCTGGGCCAGCAGGATCGGCCACGACAGACTGAGGGAGCAACTGCACAGGACAGAAGTTCTCCCAGCTGCCAATGTGCAGGTGTCTCTCTAGGCTTGCCAGTCCTCAAGTGTTTCCTACACATGTTGGGACTTGAGGTAAATGAAACTGCCTAAAGGGAAAGAAAAAAATAGGATTTTCTGGAAAGGTACTCTGTGCCATTTAGATATAGACCATCTACAAATGAGACCATGACACAGTCTGCCTGTAGAAAGTGCAAATCAAAGCTTCCTGCTCTAGTGCAATCTTGAAGGTTGTTGTGCTCAGTGTCTTAAAGAGACCCACTAAGCGTCTTAAAGAGACCCACTAGGTGTCTGATGTACTTCCTGCTCCACCAGCTTAAAGACTGGGATAATGTTGTAGGCTTCAGGTACACAGTACAAAGGTGTGGCTCCTCCCAGATGTCACGTGACTGTATCACCTGTCTGTATCACCTGTGAGAGGAGACATGAAAATCAAGAGTGGAGGCAATAAAAGAAAAGAAGCTAAGATATTTTTCAAGTTCCCTGAATGGGGTCGTAGCAATAGGGTCGCAGCTGGAACCCTGTAGGGTTCCAGCTCTTGCCTGTGCAGATACTCAGCAGGAGAAAAGTGAAACAACATTTACAGAATACTTATTATGGGATAAGCATTACGCTAGGCACTTTCTGTCCATTATTTCATCTAATTCCTTATAGAAACTCTGTAAGGTGTACTTCTTCCACAATCAATGAGATTCACCGATTTCTACAAACAGAGACGGAGATTAAATAATGCCACTCAAATTGTATAGACAGTAAGTGGAGAAATTGAACCCAGTTCTGTACAATTCCAAATGCTCGTTCCATCATCATACCAAAACAAGGCCCCTAGGTGAACCCTGAAAAGCCCATCAGATTGATGACTCTTCCATTTTTTTTTTTTTTTTTGTGATCAGTGAGAGAAATCAACAACAGCCATGGCCTCAAAACAAGTGAGGTGAGGAACAATTTTTCATGAGTCTATGAAAGCAGCCTGAATGTTTTAGGAATGGACAAACTTTTCCCTACTGCTAGGATGAAATAAGTTGAAAATTCATCAACTCCAGTTTTCTTCACTCAGCCCTCAGCCCCACGTATATATATATACCCCATCCTTCTGTTAGGACAGAAATATGTATCCCAGAGAAAACTTCCCTTCATGGCAGTCCTGACTTCACTGATTAAGGTAATAAGCCTTTCTAATTAAAATCAAGCCAGGAGGGAAAAAGTGTGTATTTACGTGGTAAGGTCAACTACATCATTTTTCCAAGAAAGTTATATTAGCAGAAAATATATTCATTCCTCACATAAACCATATTCAGCAGTCTTTGAAAGAAAATCAATTCTTGTGCTGACAAAGTATGTTTGCTTTTGTGTATTTTAGGATGGAACATTGCCACAGAATAACTGAGAGTGAAAAACCCAATGAGAGAAGAAGCATCTGTGGGTTTGTACCCTTTACCCCTTTCCATGCAAACAGAACTCAGGCTACCCCAGCCCCCAGAATCAGCAGAAGGCTAATCATAGAAAGACCCCATTGACATCTAGCCCAAGGTGATAGAGAAAAGAGGGGTCTGCCATACTGACTTCACTTGAATGAAGATAATTTACATGAAGAATAACAGGAGAATGGAGGTTATGAAGAAAATAGAACAATAAGAGGAAAGTACTGATGAGAGAAAGAGAGCATTGTAGGGCAAGTCTTCGTGTTTTCTAGAAAGTTCACTATCAGTTCTCGAAAAGATGGGCCATCACTCATTGTGGACAGGAGGTCAGGTGCCATTGCAGCTAGTTTGCCAGACTGGATGGAGAAAGAACGTGGAAAATTTCTCTCGTTTTCTCTGTTATCCCAGTAAGATACAAGTGAGAAAAAGGAAGAGTCAAAGAAAGAGGAGTAAGTATTTCACAGTTTCTGAGAAAGTTGACTGCATAATAATTATCCATACGCACCTAAATACACATCTGAAACAGGTGAAATTTCACTGAGAGTTTGATAACTGCACAATAATTATCTGGATGTATTGGCATATAGCTCTCAGAAACTGATGGACAAAACAGACAAAAACAGACAAGGTAAGGAAGATTTGAGCAGCACTATTAATAAGCTTGATCAATAGACGTGCACAGAGAGTCTACTATATCACCCCCACCAAAAAAGAAAAAAAAATAAGTACTTTAAACCTTCTACATACGAGACTACTCACGATGTTTCAATGAGGCCCAACAATTATTATCATATTCATTGTTCTCTGACCCAACTCTCAAAAACTTAGAAGCCACAAAAAAAAGCATAAGAAAAAATTGACTCATAAATAACTTGTGTGTTGAAGAGAAAAGAACAATGCACAATACACAATATTTTTCATTGAATAATTATGAAAGTGACTGTCTTAGTTTGTTTTGAATTGCTGTAACTGAATATCGAGACTGGCTAATTTATTTTTTAAGAAAAAGCTTATTTTGCTCACGATTCTGGAGGCTGGAAAGTTCAAGAAGCATGGTGCCAACATCTGCTTGGCCTCTGGTGAGGGCTTATCACAACGTGGCAGACAAGCTGAAGGGGAAGCAGGTGTATGTGAAAAAAACCAAACACAAGAACCAACCTCACTTTATAACAACCTGTTCACTCAGGAACTAATCTATTCCTGAGAGAAATAATCCATTCCAGCGAGTCTGAAGAGAAACAGATTAATCCCTCTTAACAACCTACTCACCTCGCGAAGGCACCACGTCCCCCACCACACTGGGGACCAAGCCCAAACATGAGTTTTGGTGGAGACAAACCATGTTCAAACCATAGCAGTGGTATCTAACAAAAAAACAGAGGAGGCAGCATAAGCAAGACATGCCCCTCATAAAACAGTTCAGAAATACAGAGAGATGTAAAGAAAAATAAATTACCTCTTAATCACATCATCAAAATATAATCAATGTTGTACTATCTTTCAGGCAATATCTGCTACTGTGACGTAGTTTCCTTTATCCTTAGGAGCTTGTTTTCCAGGCTCAGTGTTCTGGCTTAGGCAAAATGCTTCAAGGAGCAGCCTCCAAAACACAGGTAAATTTTTTCTAAGAAAAATTTCATAGAGTAAAATATTTTTTAATTTTATTACTCAATCAAATATAATCTTTCTCATTAAAATTCTACTATAAGTTCATGTTTACAAAGAGCACTCTCTCTACTTCCAATATTTTTGATTTGTCTCAAATTTAATATGGTTTAAGATGTGAGGTGTGTTTCTAACTTGATTCATTGGCTTGCCCAGTTTATTTTCAAAATCGTTAACCAGTTATCACATGTTAAAGAATCATTCTTTTCCTCCAAAGACCTAAAGGATTGTCTTTTCTAATCTGTTTATGTGTCTAAATTAGCCTTTGACATGTATGAAAACACCCCAAAACTCAGTGACCTGAAACACTAAGAAGTTATTATTGCTATGAATCTACAGGTCAGCTAGATTGATTTCTGGTCATGGCTGAGCTCAATCTTGTATCCAGAGTAAGAATGGGCAGAATACTCGGGCATCTTCTCTGAGCTCTCTCATATGTTTGGGATCAGGTGGCCCTACAGTGGTCTAGAATGGCTTCGGTTGGGACCATTGAGTTCCTTTCCGCTGTCTCTTCCATGCTCATGTCTCGCATATCACTCGTGCTTTCATGGCAATCAGCATGTTTTCATGCCAGTCACAGAGAAGCAAGAGAAAGCAAAAGCAGGGATACAAGAGGACAAGTCCTAATACATAAGATCCTCTCAAATCTATGCTGGTATCACATTGGCTAACCTCCTATTGGCCAAAGCAAGTCACATGACTGATCTGAGAGTCAGGGTGGAAGGAGACTGCTAAGTTATGGTGACAATACAAGGTGGGTACAGGGAGACCATTAATAGGAGCCATTAACAAAATCAGTCTACCACAATCTGCATTCAGTGATGAAAGTTCTATAAAGTAATATAATATAAAGTAGGGAATAATCAACCTAGTATGAACATTTTTCTTAATCTTATTCCTGAGAAATTTATACATTTTATTATGAATGCTTTCTCTTTATTCTAATTTTAAATTATTTAATGTACACTATTTTCATTTCTTTTTCAATCAAACAAATATTTTTTGATTTGGCTATTTTGCACTTTCCATATATAAAATTATGTAGTCTGAAAACAACAATATCATTCTCATCTTTTCTACTACCTCTTGTTTTGTGTTTAATTCAATGTGCTATAACTTGTAAAATAATTTCTTGTTCCAGAATTAAATGCAGATACTTCTAATTATTCAACAGTAAATATGTTTATCTACTAATTCAAGATAGCTACTTCTTATCATGTGGAAAATTTCTCATTCTATTTAATAAAGCTTTTTGCCAATCCAGAATGCAGTCATGTTCTATATAAGTTGGTATTTATCAGGAAAACTTTTCTCTCTTGGATACAAAGGTGATTAACTATGTTAATAAACTTCCTATTGTTGAATAACTGAAAAAAATCCATTAGTAGTATTGAATTATTCCTATAGTGCTTGGGTTTTTTTTTCTAATATTTAACACCTTTGCCTATATTCATAAGTGGCAATTGTCTGGAATGTGGTATATGTTTGGGGAACACTAGAGAGGTTTACGTATCGAATTGAATTGGAAAGTTTTCCATGTCCCCAAAGAATTTAATATAGAAATGATCTGTTTAATATAGTTTAATATAGAAATTATCTATTCCTTTAAAATTTGATGGATCTCACCTACCACATCTTTCCAGCTTGGTTTTAATTATCAGAACCTAAATCTAAACCAGATTAACCATAAATAAGTACATGCATCCATTTGCATTGACTTGTAGAACTGACAAGTCCAGGGTTACATACTGGCTTCAGACTCTGCTGCCTTCAAGAGCTCAAATGATGTCTTGCAGCCTTTACACGGTTCTTCACTACTCAGTTCTGCTTTCTTTTGTGATTATTTTATTGTTAGGCAGACTTATTTCATGTGGTAGAAAAAAAATGGTCAGCAGAAGCTCCAGGCGTCAATCTTATAACTGCAGAGAAAAAAAATGACCCTTTCTCACTCTACGTCTCTACACATAGTAATAATAGTGGCTGAATTTGTTTGAATGATGCAACAATCACCTGAATCCATCACTGTGGAAAAGGAGATGGGGAAGTGTAATTGGCCACATCCGAGTCAGAAATATACCTGTAGACAGGATCTTTAGTGCATTACGAAACTTTATTAATTTAGTAAGTTGTCCTCAGCACTGTCCTCTTGATGAAAGTTGTAGGTGCCACCCTATAAATTAATGTATCTATATTTTACATATCTCCCTTTTTTCCCTGAGCCATTGTGTATTTTTAAGGGACAAATTAAATGCACATAATTAGGGAAGAACACACTATAGTGAAACTAAGATGGATAATTAAGAATTTAGAATATAATAAACAGAGAGTGGATAATCAAACATTTTTTAATCCAACAATTATTAGTTATCACTACTAAGCTATTATATTAAATCTCATATCTCTAATGCATTATCTATATTTTATATTAGGCTAATATTATATTTTATGTCATCCTCAAGAATAATTAGAATACTAGAAAATTCATTTCACATTATAACCATGTATACCGTGAAAACTCAAGTGAATGTTACTTGTTTTTAACAATATAAAATTAGAAACTTAGAATGTAATTTTCTGATTTTCTAAACTTCAATCATCATTTAAGCCCAACAATAATAGAAACTAAAAAACTGACAATGCTGCTATATTTTTATGTAAAAAATATATACAGGCATACCTCGGAGATATTGCAGGTTCCATTCCAGACCACCACAATAAGGTGAATATCACAATAAAGCATGCCACACACACGTTTGGACTTCCAGTACATATAAAAGTTGTGTTTACACTATACTGTAGTCTACTGAGCATGCAATAGCATTATGTCTAAAAACACTTGTACATAACTTAATTAAAAATACTTTGTTGCTAAAAAATGCTAATGATCACCTGAACCTTCCACGAGTCGTAATCTCGTTGACAGATCACCTCGATGTCGATGGCAGCTGACTGATCAGGGTGGTGGTTGCTGAAGACTGGGATGGCTATGGCAGTTTCTTAAAATAAAACAACAGTGAAGTTTGCTGCATCAATTGACTCTTGGTTTCACGAAAAATTTCCCTCTAGTACACGATGTTGTTTGATAGCGTTTTCCCTGCAGTAAAACTTCTCTCGAAATTGGAGTCAATCCTCTCAAATCCTGGCAGCTGATTTATCAACTAGGCTAATGTAATATTCTAAGTCCATTGTTGTCATTTCAACAACGTTCACAGCACCCTCACCGGGAGTAGATTCCACCTCAAGAAACCACTTTCTTTGCTCATCCATAAAAAGTGTATCCATCTGTTCAAGTTTTATCATGAGATGGCAGCAATTCAGTCACATCTTCAGGCTGCACTTCTGATTCTAGTTCTCTTGCTATTTCCACCCCATCTGCAGTTTCTTCCTCCACCGAAGTCTTGAGCCCTTCAAAGTCATCCATGAGGGTTGGAATCAACTTCTCACAAACTCCTGTTAATATTGATATTTTGACCTCCCCAAATGTTCTTAATTGCATCTAAAATGATGAGTCCTTTCCAGAAAGGTTTTCAATTTATTTTGCCCAGATCCACTGGAGAAATCACTATCTATGGCAGCTATTACCTTGCAAAATGTATTTCTTAAGTAATAAGGCTTGAAAGTCAAAATTACACCTTGATCCGCAGACGGCACAATGGATGTTGTGTTAGCAGGCCTAAAAACAACTTTAATCAGCTATACATCTCCATCAAAGCTCTTGGATGACCCAGTGCATTATCAATGAGCAGTTAATTTTGAAAGGAATCTTTTTTGTCTCCTCTGAGCAGTTCACAGCAGTAGGATTAAAATATTCAGTAAACCATACTGAAAAAGATGTGCTGTCACCTAGGCTTTGTTGTTCCGTTTAGAGAGCACAGGCAGAGTAGATTTAGCATCATTCTTAAGATCCCCAGGATTTTTTGAATAGTCAATGAGCATTGGCTTCAACTTCAAGTCACCAGCTGCATTAGCCCCCTATCAAGAGAGTCAGCCTGTCCTTTGAAATATTAAAGCCAGGCATTGACTTCTCTCTCTCTAGTTGTGAAAGTCCTAGATGGCGTCTTCTTCCAATATAAGGCTGTTTCATCCACATTGAAAATCTGGTGTTGAGTGTGGCCGCCCTCATCAGTGATCTCAGCTGGATCTTCTGATCACTTGCTGCAGCTTCTCCATCAGCACGTGCTGCTTCACCTGCACTTTGTGTTATGGAGACGGCGTCTTTCCTTAAACCTCATGGACCAGCCTCTGCTGGCTTCACACTTTTCCTCTGCAGCTTCCTCACCTCTCAGCCTTCACGGAATTGAAGAAAGTTAGGGCCTTGTTCTGGATTAGGCTTTGGTTTAAGGGAATGTGGTGGCTGGTTTGATCGTCTATGCAGACCCCTGAAACTTTCTCCGTATCAGCAGTAAGGCTGTTTTGCTTTCTTATCACCCTTGAGCTCACTGAAGCAGCACTTTCACTTCCTTCAAGAACTTTTCCTTTGCATTCACGATGTGCCTGTTTGGTGCAAGAGGCCTCGCTTTCAGCCTGTCTCAGCTTTTGATGTGCCTTCCCCACTAAGCTTAATCATTTCTAGCTTTTGATTCAAGGTGAGAGACGTGCAGCTCTTCCTTTCACTTGAACAATTAGAGGCCACTGTAGGGTTATTAACTGGCCTAATTTCAATATTGTTGTGTCTCAGAGAACAGAGAGGCCCAAGGAGAGAGAGAGAGACCAGGAACAGCCACTCGGTGGAGCAGTCAGAACACACACAACATTGAATGATGAAGTTCAACGTTTTATAGGGTCCTGGTTCATTCTGCCCCAAAACAATTATAATAGTTTTATAAACATCAAAGGTCACTGATCACAGATCACCAGAACAGATATAATAATAGCAAAAAAGTTTGAAATATTGCAAAAATTACCAAAATGTGGCACAGAGACATAGATGAGCCATTGAAAAAATGATGCCAGTGGAGACTTGCTCAACACAGGGTTGTCACGAACTGTCAATTTGTAGACACCACAATATCTGCAAAGCGCCAATAAAGTGAAACACAATAAAACAAGGTGTGCCTGTGAATAGCGCATGTACAAATATTCTAACTGTACAACTTCAAAACTTGTATTTATTATTATCTATGAATTTAATTTATGTCTGTATTTTTGGACAATCCAGTTTTAGCATATTTATACAGAAAATATATGATCATTTTCAATTTGACAATCTGAAGCAAACAAAAAAATTTATATAAACTTTGTTGGATAATTGCTAATTTATATTTATTTTTTATAATTGCTTTACTTGTCAAATTTCACGCAATAAGCAGGTATTTCAGTAGCATCAGAAAAAAATAATAAAAATTATTTTTTAGTTCTGTACACCTGCTCGTAATGAAAATGTTCCCTTTCTTTGGCATCCAAATGTAAAATGTAAAATTGTATTGAGTTTAAGAAACTATTATATAGTGACGATTGTGTAAATAGTTTTTGTTAGCAATGAATTTATTCTAAATAGAATCTTCTATATTTTCTTACCATTGATCAGGATTCCCTAATAAATATTCATTTTTGAATATGGCAATTGTTTTTAACTTAAATTGAATGTTGGAAAAAGTCCCAAGAGTAACTAGCTCCATGTTCACTTAATTAACTTTAATTGGTCAGGGATTTAGAATTCATTGCTTATACTTTTAATTACTTTTGAATTTTCATATTTGAGGACTTTTTCTCACAATTATGTGGTAACTAGCTCAGGTCCTTAGTATGTGTATTCTCTACCTGAAATGGTTTTTTCTGTTTATCTTATTTGGCTTGTTAACTCCTTATCTTTCAGGACTCAGCTTAGACATCACAATTCAGGAGATCTTCTTGATATTCTAGCTTAGATTACATCCCCTGATATATGCTGTAATAATTGAACTCTGTAATTTTTCTTCTCATTTGTATCAGTGTTTGTAATTTTACATTGACTAGAAGGCAATCTCCTTGAGAACAGTTATTCTATCACTTTTTTTTTCTTTCACTGCTTTATCACTGGCACCTAGAACAGTGATGGATACATAGTAAATAATAAGTATTTATTAAATTTGTTAAATAAACTGATTTAAGTGTTTGATGCTATAGTTAACGATGTATACTTGAAAATTGCTAAGAGAGTAGCTATTAAGTGTTCTCACCACAAAAAAAATAGGCAAGGTGACACAAATGTTATTAGCTTGATTTAACCATTCTACAATGTATACATATTTCAAAACATTGTGTTGGGCATCCTAAATGTATACAATTTGTGTCCATTAAGATGAATAAATAAATATTTGTTTAAAGGCCAATAAAGACAGGAGAGTGTCTGCCTTGCTACTACTGCTATATTCTCAGTTGGGCACCCAGCTTCTAGCAGAGAACAGGTACTTGTTACACATTTGCTGACTGAAGGCTGGGAAACATCAGCAAAAGGAATTCAATTCTGAGATGGTGACACCAAAGAAAGTTTCAGTAAGCAGACCTCGCATGGATGGTGGGCATAGCAGACAACAGCTATGTGGCTGGGAAAACTACAGAGAAGAGGAGAAACATTTCCGCTTGAATGGAGCTGAGATGCACAAGCTTTTGGAAGTCCCTGAATGATAAAGATCTGAATATGGGAGCAAGTGCACTGTCCATGCCGCTCATGCCAGCACAGGAAAGGAATACGCATCAGCGGCAGGTGAAGAGAGTGTTTGTCCTGAAATTTTCAGTGTCTATGTGTAAATAACACAGTATATAATATAAAGTTTGGCTTAAAATATTTTGTATAAAATATGTTAGGAAAGTATGTAAAATCCCTGCTAACATTCTTTTTACTTAATTACCTAAAGTAATCCACTTAAAAGTAAATTGCTCATGTTTGAACTTATTTTATGGAATTCCGCTCCCTTTAACACTGTTACATAGCAGAAAACATTTCATTATTATTGGTTCTAATAACTGAAATGATCTAAAGGTTTTCTTGCTAGAAACCTAACAAAGACTAGAATCTCTTGCTGAGCAGTTGAAATTGGTGCCAAACAGACCCTGCCCAATTTGGATCAAGTATTCAGCCTTAGTCCAATCGGCTATGGCCTTGCGGTAGGTGAGAGAGGTGAGTCCCCAGAGAGAAGTCAACTGGGTAGATATCATCTAAGGGAACAATTTTATTTCACCACTTTATTTTCTGACATCTTTATGCTTCAACTCTTTATGAAAAAATATCAAAAATAGTTAAGGGACTTCTGAAGTTTCCCTAGAAAGAATCAAGAAGATTGTTGAAATTCTCACCGCCAGTATCTCAAAATATGACCTTATTTAGAAATATGGTTGTCACAGATGTAATTCGTTAAGATGAGGTTTTACTGGAGTAGGGTGGGCTCCTAATCCAATATGGCTGGTGTCCTTATAAGAAGATGGCCATTTGAAGACATCAATGCCCAGAGAGAATGCCATGTGACAGCAAAGGCAGAGATGGAGTGATGCTGCCACAAGCTAAGGAATGCCAAAGACTGCCAGCCAACCAGGAGAAGTCAGGAGGAGGCAAGGAAGGACCCCCCTACAGGGAGCGTGGCCCTGCCAACACCTTGACTTCAGCCTTGTAGTCTCCAGAAATGTGAGAGAATAAATTCCTATTGTTTTAAGCCACACAGTTGTAGTAAATTGTTATAGCAAATCTAGAAAACATTGAAACTACAGTAAAAAATTTAAAACACTAATGATAAAATAGATGTGTGTATATGGCAATATAAAGAATAGTTCTTCAACTCAACAAAAGGATTAGTTTAAAATGTGTGAACCAACACAGTAGCATGAGAACTCCATTTAGTCCTAAGCTCTAACTTAAATATTATACAATAGGTTACACAGGCTATTGTGAGAAGTTCTCCCATCTAAGGAAAAATATTTTTATAAAGAAAGTTATGTGCATTTAGTCAGGGTCCAGTTAGAAGGCAGAGCCTCATCAGGAATTTGAACAGAAAAAAATGGAAAAAATTCTAACCGAGTAAACATGGTTACTAAGGAGTACAGGGGTAGCAGCTGCAGAGTGGTTAGTCCTCCTGGGACTAAGAAAAGTGAAGAAGAAATTTAGACAGGTCAAGGGGGTGCAGAGCTGAGACTCACACCTTGGAGGAAATGGCATGAGTGCTACATGCTGTCCTCCACTGTGGTGATGAAAAGTTAATGGAAGCCACCACTGAAAACCCGCCTGAGAATATTTTGTCATTTTGCTGGAGGATGGTACACTGAACCTCAAAGGCAGTTCAGCAGAGTGGTGATGAACAAACTTGCCAGGCGGTGTCTTGAGCAAACTGCAAAGGTGTCCTTCTGTGTCCACTTCATGCCAATATTCTCATGGTCCCATGGAAAACAGAACACGGAAGCAGAAAAATCCCTTCCTCCTCATCCAGCCCTCCAAGTCCCTCCAGTGTCCTCTCAGGACAGCCTAACATCATGCCAGGCAGCAAAAGGTAAGTGTAATCTGCAGAATCTAATTCCATCACAACCACACAGGACAAACAAGGGTGAGTTTGAGCTGAAAAACAATAAATTAATATCTGGCACAGTCTACTCCTTTATGTGTCATATCCGTGTATTTAATATCTATATCTCTGTCTATGATGTTATAGCCACGCCACTTCTGCTTTTCGCTTCCTAGTCCCATGTATTCCGACTCTGGGGAAGGAAAAATCACATGCTTTCTGATTCAAACTGTACACTGTATTCTATAACATAAAAGTTCATCCTTTCAAGGTGTAGTCTTCTAAGTAACACTGTCACTGAGACCTCAGTAAGGCATTCCACCTTTCTAGTAGGCCATGCGCTTCTAGTTAGCAGGGTACATCTTAAGACCATTTCATTCCTTGGGCGTGAACCAGCTGCTGCACTTCTTTTGCTGTGAAATGAGTTGCCTGATCAAAAGCAATGCTTAGGAGGATATCATGACCATAGATAAGGCATTCTGTGGGTCCCCAGACAGTGGTGCTGGCAGAAGTATGACAGGCAGAGAAGGCAAATTCATGTCCACAGTACATGTCCTATCCAGTGAAGACAACTTTGCCCCCAACCATGATGGAAATGGTTCAATGTAATCAATCAGCCACTATGTCTCTGGCTGTTCCCTACCCCCCAACCCCCAGGCATTAGTGCCACACTGGGGACTCGGTGTTCCTCTCTGTTGTTGGGGGATTGGGTACTCAGCAATAAGCAATAGACAGATCAGACTTTTGTAAGGGGAAGGCTGTGTGGCTGAACTCATAAAGAACTTCCATCCTTGCCTCATGGTCACTTTGTCCTTGGGTCACTGAAAATCAAGCACCGAGGGGGTTGGGGAAGAGGAAGACTGATATCCCCCTAATTGCCATTTCATCCATCTGATTATTGAGATGATTAAGAACAGCTTTCTCCAAAATTCTCTCAAAGTTCAGGATTCCTACGTTACCTCATCTCTGGAATGCTACATTCAGCAGTACTTTTAGTCCATCTCTACATTTCTGTCTTTTAAAATGTTTCTCTTTTCCATGTGCAGATCTGTTAATTATGCATGAATAGAGGAGAATTTTAAATACCTATTTTTAGAAAGAATAATTTTATTGTCGATGTCCAGCTTAAAATTAGATTTCTTCATTGTGGAAAACATAAATGACATGAAACATTCTTTGTTATGTCATTAGGCATTTTCTGAGGCTGTAACAGTCAAGTATGTGTTTCATTTTAATTGCAACATATCTGAAGTCATGTGGATTATACATATACACCACTATTTTCATCTTTAACCCAATCCCACTTTCCCCCTAGCTTTCATGATTTATAATCTAATTGAGCGCTTCAGTCACAGATTTTAAAAATATATTCCCCCAAATCTTAAAACTTTTGTCAGCAATACAATCCTCAGTTAATCAGGAACTTTCCCAACTCTGAGGCTGGCCTGGACTTACAGTAAAATTTCCAGAACTTTTACAACTTTCATCTGAGTAGAAATTACCTGAAGATCTTGTTACAATGTGTCCACTTGTACAATGTGTCTTGTTACAATGTGTCCAATCTGATTAAGTAGATTTGGGGTGGTACTTGAGATTCTACATTTCTAGCAAGTTCCAAAGTGGTTTTGATGGGGTGCTGATCTGTGGGACCATATTTTTAAAATAAAGGATAAACAAAAAAAAACATGTGCTGTTCTGGAGCCTACTCTTACCAGCTTATGGAAGTCTTTTGTTAAATTTTCAGGAATTTTGCAAGCAATTGTTAAAAAGAGCCATTATCAAAAGTTAAATTATATCAACTTTTAAGTAGATGCTATTAAAACAAAAGAAATACATATCTAAAACTTATCACTTTCTAATTAGTTTCCTACATTTTACTTTCATGTGTGCTCTTGAGGTTATTCATGTTTATTGTGTCTGTGTGATGAAATATGTATAATGGTCCCCCACTGCGCATCTCTTTCCAACTCTGTTTCAGTGACATCACACTGGTAGCTTGAAGTGACCATGGCAGTAATATTTACAGCATGAAAGTTGGCAAACACTACAAATTAGTTCCCCACTTTGTTTTTCCAAAGAGCCTGTCGTTAAACATTTACCAGCACATCACTCTTCCGTAAGCAGGGCCTTGGTCCCTGAATCTAAAATGTCACCTGACTTAGTCTGGTCTGGCTGCTATAACAACAATAACATAAACTGGATAACTTATAAATGGCAGAGATTTATTTCCCACAGCTCTAGAAGTTGGAAAATGCCATGATCAAGGCACCAGCAGATATGCCATTTGATGAGGGCTCACTCTCTGGTTTATAGACAGCACTTTCTCACGTGGTAGAAGGAGCAAGACAGCTCTCTGGAGCCTCTTTTGTATGGGACACTAATCCCATTAATAAGGGCTCCACCCTCATGAACTAATCACCTCCCAAAGGCCCCGCCTCTTAATACTATCACATTGGGGATTAGATTTCAACATACAAATTTTGCAGGAACACAAACATTCAGACCATAGCCCAAAGGATAGGCTAGATATACTAAATGCTGTATAACTGCACACAAACTCCAGACTTGAAAGAGAGTGAAATAGATCCTACTTTACTTCTTCCATATCTGAAATATGGATAGCACTCAACACTAAAACCCATAATGACTAGAGCAAAGGAAACACTGAGGGGCAAAAGAAATATGTGGGGATGAATATGTGTTCAACCTCGTTGCTGTGAGCAGCTCAGAAGTCGACATAAATACTTTGTTGATTATATTATTTCTGCATTTACACCTTAAAGAACACATTTATATTTGTCACTTGTGATAATTCCCCTGACTTGTCATGATAAATCACAGGGTTCTGAAATATTTCTCTGAAATCTTTGGCTCTTTTGCTGTAAAAAGCAAATGGTTTTTAGTTTAAAGGGTCTTTTTAAACTAAAATTTTTGTGATTACCTGGATTAGAGTGTATGCAGGTTTTAGGAATCCATATTAATACTCAATAAGCTCTGGAGCAAACTAAAGTAGCTTCTGGAGTCAGACTTTCCACATTTGCTGGCTTGACTTGTACTTTATTTATTTATTTATTCATTTATTTTGGCAGCTGATCAGTATGGGGATTCAAACCCTCGACCTTGGTGTGACAACATCGCGCTCTAACCAACTGAGCTAACTGACTAGCCTTTATACTTTGATTGATACACATGCTCATATTTGCCTTCTCAAAGAGTTCTTCAGCTTCTAATGTTGTCTCACAAATATTTTTTTGCCTTGATTTATGTAGGAATGCTTGGATGAAAACTGACATTTGATAACAAGTTATAAATATATAAAATTCATTGTTCATCTTTAAATAAGTCACCCATTTGAAACTCAGTTCAAATATTCTGCCACTCTATTAATCTCCATTGACCACAAAAGGTAGAAATGCTCTCTCCTATCTCACCTCTGAATTTCTATAGTATTTCCTACTTCGAGAAGAAAATCAACAAGATTACCATCTGTGTAAGACTTTATTCAAAAATACCTGGCATGAGAAGGCTCTGAAGGAGGAAAGACACATTCTAAATTGGGGAAGGAAGGAAATGCAATGTGTTACGGAGCTTTGGGGTTGGTCAAAGTTCAGCTTGTTCTGGAAATGGGAAGAGAGGTATTTTTCATGTGGATTAGCAGCCATCGTTTGGCAGCCTGGATTTTATCCATGAAAGGGTGAAGAGAAATAGAATCTATGTCATGTGCGAGAGTGGGTGGAACAGCTGCAGAGACAAGTGGAAGTGGAGGCCCCAGTGGGAAATTCTCAGGTTCCAAATCCTTCAGTTTCTCTCATGGACATCTGTCGCTCATTTGACATTTTTTAATGTACCTTAACTAAGGTGACCATAAAAATTATCATCTACACCTGGAAGAGTGAAAGGAAATGCTACTAATAATTACCCCGAGAAAGCAGACATGAAACACATGGTCAGCATGCCTTGTTATTTTTATAATTTTTTCTGTCTGTTTACTCTGCAAATTAAATGTTAAGCCTCAGTGTATCACAACATAGCACCAAAAAGGACTTAAAAAAAAATAACTTGATTGACTGAAGTAAAATGTTGAATATAAGACTCTTTATATAGAGGATTCACTAATTATAGCTGCCAAGTCCCATCAGGTAGTTTAAATCCAGTTCATATTTATTGCATTCTTTCCTAGGCGTACATGCTATACATACGTGCCCCTACCCCTCAGTGATACCACAATGTTATTCAACTAGGTTCTACAATACACACTATCCCACTGTTTTCCCTCTTTGAGAATTCCAAAGGGAGAAAAAATTAACATCACTTTTCTATGTAAGAGAGAAATGCAATATATGTGAAAACTAGTAAAGTGTACAAACTGACTCTAGGCATTTTGATTTATGGAAATTCATTACAGTTCTATCACAACTGTCCTCAATTTAAGTGGGATGGTATTTTTAATATGTAACTACAGTATTTTTAAAGTAAATGTTTATTCTAAGTCCAGTATTATTCATAAACGTGTACATGAAAAAGTTTTCTATATATTACTTAGAACTATATCATGGCTATGAATCATAAAAAAAGATAAAAATAAGGTCAGACCAAATTACTTAAACACATGAATATTCGAGTTGGTGAATTAAAAGAATATAACATTAATACGCCCACATCCAAAGTGCTTTATATTATCGACTGATTTTATAAATTATGTATTCTTTCTACAAGTTTCTATCTCCATAATCAAACTGGAATAAATGTATTCAATCAGCAAATATTTAATACACATTATCAATACGTGGAAAACACCTGAGGAGCTAGGTATTTTGTATTCCAAATATTCATACGTAAATATTAATATTAATAGGATACCTACACAGAATTGAGGGACTCACAGTCCAAAAGATAGAGACAAATGTGCTAACAAATTAATCCAAAAAAAAATAACACGTTTTAGGTGTCATCAGAGAAATGCAGAAAGGGTTGACAAAAAGATGGATAGATAATTATACCTGGAAAATGAGAAATAACTGAGTTAAGTTAGAAAAAGATTCAAGTGATTCAAGCTAAGGAAAAAAGAATCCCAAATTATTTTCCTTTCAGCATTGGTAAGTATTTTTAAATCACATTTTATCACAAAATTAATTTATGGTTATGGTTAATTTTGGAGATATATAAAATAAAAAATACTACTAATTTTATCATGTCAAAATATATCCACTGTTATTTGTGAATTTCTTATTCCTTTTTTTATGAATATCTTTTATGAATAGAATTTGACTAATGAAAATTTATTAACCTGTTCTTTTTAATTTAAATTATTTTCCATGAAGATTTTCTATGCCATTTTGTATATTTCAGAAACGTAACTTTTAATGGCTACCAAGTGTTCTATTTTAAGATTTGTTTTTATTAAAATACAATAGGAAAGAAAAATCTTTTTTAGTTTTTTGCTAGCATAAATACATCTGTGATGAACTCTCTTATAATACATTGTTGTATGAAAAAAAAAAAATTCTTTTTTCCCCAGAATAAATTCCCCGAAGTGAAATTACTAAATCAAAGGAAATGAATATTTTAAGGCTTTTGATACAAGTTACCAGTCTGCCTTCAAGAAAAATTGCTAATTTATATGCCTGTCAACAATACATTAGAATTTTCAATGACCTGCAAATTCAATGACATTATTTTTTTAAAAAATGACCAAAAATCCCTCACTTTTTTTTTTTTCCAATTTAGTAGGTAAAAAAACATATTTTATTTTGCATTTCTTTGATCTCTAACAGGCTCATACTCATTTGCTCTTTCAATTAATTTCTCTTATATTTTGCCTCTTTTTGTGATTTACCCATTTTTCTCTTAGATTGTTCAATTATTTTTATTGTTTTAAGAGGTTTTTAATATTAAAAACTTTTTTAATCATTTGAGTGTCGTAAATATTGTAAATATTTCTCAGACTTGCCATTGCCTTAAAATTTTATTATTTATTTATATTTTTGGACATGTAGGCAGTTGAAATTTTGAAGCTTAAAGGTCAATCTGTTTATCCCTTTGTGTTTTTTGTCTCTGTGACAAGCCTAGAGGAGCCGTGCTCACTGTAACATTACATAACAATTGACTATTTATTTTGCTACTTTACATTTTTATTTTTACACTAAAGTCTTTAAATTATTTTGCCCCATGTAACAATTTCCAACCACTAAATGCCTTTTACCTGGAATTCTAAATATCTGATACTAATGTTGAAACCTTTCATTTGCCTGATAAAACCGTGCCTATTCTTTATTTGAAACACTTTTGCGCTTTGTTTATGACACTCTTTTAATAAGTAAGATTTTTGCTTTTACTTTACTGAAGAGTTCCATCTTTAATGCTTTAGATTAAAACAGCCTTCTGAATCATTTTTACATGCTTTAAGTATTTTTTTCCTTGTCTTTGTGATTTTAAAAATTGGCACAAAATATGTAGAGTGTCATTTTAATGCTGTTGCTTATCATGACTGACTCCTCTCAAACAGCACAGCACACACAAATCTTTTTTCTCAGCTTAATTTTTCTTCATATGTTTGGGCTGGCTTGCTGGCTTCTGTCTTCTTGTTTTATGTTCTTGGTCTTTCCATCCATATAGTAAAGAAAATGAAGGAAAGACCAAGAACATAAAACAAGAAGACAGAAGCCAGCAAGCCAGCCCAAACATGTAAGCTAAAATTGAACTGAGAAAAAATATTTGTTGGACTTATAAAAATTATTTATTTTACTTTTGTGATCTGCAGTGTTTTAGAAGACATCCATCCCATTCTACTAACGCTGACCTTCCAGTTTTTCAAGTTTTTTCATTCACTTACTGGTTTTTGTTATTCTCTGAGGTACTATACCACAATTGCTGTTATAGAATTTTTATATTATATACTTTAAATGTCTTTATTTTCATTTTTGAAAATATTGTGACTTACTCCATTTCAATATTCTTCATCATTCCACTGAATCATGATACTGCAGTTTATTTATTTTTATTCTTTTCCATCTCCTCAGCCTGTCATTCAGATTCTGGTTTCATTTCTTCTTTGTCAACTGGGGTTATCAAATGATTTTTTTTAAAAAATATATCATAGAGGTGGTAAAAAATATATATCATTTTATGTACCATTTCTATATTTGAATGTTTTTTTATTTCCCTTTACAAGCAAAAGACAAATTGCCTGATTTTACAATTTGATCAAATTAAAGTTTTGCAAAATATGCTCCACATCCTTGGCATTTAGGGTTGCCTCAGACATTTTAGTAGATGACCTTTTTTTCTGCATGGATGTTTATAATGGGTTTGTGATACTAGAAGGGGTTACTCATTTGATTTTTTACATTTTGTTTTCTTTTTGCAGACTCGGGATATATCACAGTGTGAATCGGTTCTCGTTGTTGTTCAGCCTTTCAATTGGCACATGCAAAGTAGTTTTATTTGGTTATTGCTTTGATTATTGTTTCTCTTCTATTAGTTTTTCGTATCTTTCATTCAGCAGTATGATTAATTCTTTTCTTTCCTTATTTCTGTCATTTACCTCTGCATTCTCAGACTACTTCTGAGTTTTATCCTCCAACTCATTAATCCTGTTCCCCACTTTTTAGTGCTGACCTTTAACCAGTCCAGGATGGATTATTATTCTGCTATTTTGCTTTTAGAGGCCTTGCTGCTTTTCTTTCACTCAGGTATCTCTTTTTGCTTCGCATCCTATGGTATTGTAATGTTTGTCTAGTCTCTCTTTAGGGTTTTCTTTCTTGTGTTCTATTAAGATTTTTTAAATGTCCCTGAGGTTTTCTATTCAATAATTCAGTGATAATTTGCAGATCTATCTTCCTCCTCTGTGTTCTTCAGGATGACGTTCCTTCCCCCAACTCTCCAGTTTTCCCATAAGATTTTCTTTCTTTCCTCTTCCCTGAATGAAGCAGAATAGATAGAGCTGAAGTGTTCTCCAGCAAATCCATTCAGTGATCTGCCTATGACGCTGCTGGTCTCACGTGAGTGAAGGTTCTATTGCATTCTTGGGTTTATAGCTAGAGAGTAGATTACAGTGCAGAATCCCAAAGCCAATATCTAGTCTTGTAGTCATTTACCTGATGCACTTTTGCTTCACTGGGGTTATTTTTTTTTTTTTCCACCAATTGTTTTGTTTCTCTGTGTTGAAAAACTTCACACCCAGAATCCAGTGTTGCCAGGGTTTTTCCAGGGTTCCTTTTCTGTCTTTTTTTCTCCCCTATGTCTTATCGATTGTTACAGTGGTGTTTTTGTTTTGTTTTGTTTTTTAACGTTGTTGTTAGAGTTTTTACATTTTTCCATGCCTTCTCAGATGAGAAATTGAAAAGTGCTAAATCTGGAGCTACTGAGTAGAAGTCATTTAAAATTTAAATGCAAAACCCTGAACTCTTTACCCTAGTAAAGTTCTTTCTTGTTAATACTTATCTGCTGACTCTTCTAGCAGCATATCATTACTATATTTCTTTAGCTCATTGTTGTGGGCTGAATCGTGTCCCTGAAAACTTCAGTACCTCAAAATGTGACTATATTTGGAGATTGGTTTTTAAAATAGTTACTTAAGTTAAAACGAGGTCATTAGATGAGCCCTAATCCAACATGACTGGAGTCCTTTTAGGAAGAGAAAATATGGACAAAGATGGGTACAGAGGGAAGTCCACGTGAAGACACAGGGAGAAGAAGATGGCCATGTACAAGTTGAGTGGAGAAACCTCAGGAGAAACCCTGCCAATACCTTGATCTTGGACTTCTAGCCTCCAAAACTGTGAGAAAATAGATTTCTGTTGTTTAAGCCACAAAGTCTGTGGTATTCTGTTATGGCAGCCCAAGTAACTAGGGTGTACTTTCCCTCTCCCACAAGATAACTATGCAGCCCACTCTCACTTTATCTCAAACCTCTCTTCCAACATCCTCACTCTGAGCTGATAACCTGCTTTTTATTTCATTGAGAAAATAGACACATGCAGAAAAGAACGCTCATAGACACCCACTATCACTTCCACCCACTAACATACATGGCACATACATGGCACTAGTATAAAACATATAGAACTTCTGAAACCTTTGCCCTGGCTATTCCCACTGCTAAGGTGCTCTTCCTCCAGCTATCTGCATGACCAACTCACTCCTCTTTTTTATTTTTTATTTTTTATTTTTATTTATTTATTTATTTATTTATTTATTTATTTTATTTTATTTTGTCGATATACATTGTGGTTGATTATTGTTGCCCCTCACCAAAAATTCCTCTTTTTTATTTAAATAACTGCTCAAACACCACTTTCTCTATGAGTTCTAGACTGACCAAGCTATTTAAAATTACCATGCACTTCCCAACACCAAACTCATTCTTAGCCTGCTTAATTTTTCCACAGCACCTTCTGATATTCTATATAATTCATAAATGCATTATGTTTGTTATTTACTGTCTAATCCAAGTACGTGCAAATATGTATCTAGTTGTTCCCTGATATGTCTCATGCATCTAGTTCGGTGCCTGGCACACAGGAGATTTGAATAAGTATTTATTAAAACCATTAATAAAATAAATGTCTTCAAACAATAACTGCTTTTCTCAAACCAACCTCCCTGTGCTGTTTGTGGCATGCTTACAAAACAGAGAAAAACAATTTGACTTGGTGGTATACTGTGAAGGGCGACAGTATTCTGGGCAAACCAATTGATTATCAGTGTCCTAGGACAATGAATAACGGATCTGGTATTTATGTTACCACTGTCTTTACTAAGCAGAAGTGTCTTCTCTGCAAACGTATGCCTAGGACAGAGTACTAAATATCCACCTGAGCATCAAGCTGCAGTTTCCCTACATAAATTCCTCTTCTTAGGGAACCTTCGTTACTGGTTTACTGGCTTTTCCCACAAAGCTGCTCCACTCTGGCTCCTCATTCCCCAGGGAGTGTTCCTGTTCTTTCTCCTTTCTAAGAGCTCATTTTTGTCTCACATGGGGCACTGTTACACAAAGGTGAAGGCCATGGGATTTGGAGCCAAGTAGCCTAAATCTGAGTGCTCACTCTGCCCTTTCCTGGTGAACTTGACTTGTCTTACCTGCAGCCTTCTTTTCTGTAAAATGGATCTAACAAATGCGTATCTTATAGAATTTGTGAGGATTGAAATATATAATACATGCAAACTATTTAATAGGGTATTTGGAAACAGTAACCACTCAAAAAATATTATTTTCTGTTGTAGTTGTTATTAATTGGCTCTGGTATCCATCTGATACCAAGGATGAATTTTTTTTTTCTTAGAAATCCAAATGGAAACCAACTGTTTCACTCTGTTTCCTTTAAATTGGCATCAGCCAAACTAGAACTTTATTTTCCGTATTTTTTGCATATTGTCAGTTGGGCTGCAGAAAGCAGACATTTGTAGGTAAAACTAATCTTTATCTAGTCCTGCCCTGCAGGATAAGTCTGACTTGTACCCCATTCTTAGGAGCTCCTAATATGCTTCATGACTATGGATGCCATGATTTTCACAGTTTTCCAAAGGAGAAGTGCCTGGCAACCTGGCATCTCAGCCTACCCAGGAGAAAGTTTTCCTGTCCCACAGGCGGTCATAACTTTAGAAAACCAACTATCTATCCGGATCTGCACCTAACTGAGGCTTATTGGATTTTCATCATTGTATCTCTAACATTTCTGCTTGTGAGCCTGTTGATAGATTCATACAAAAATTTCCTGAATCTTATCAATTCTCTCCCACTTAAACACAAACCATGATTGTATATAGAAGTAATATCAAGTCAAACAAACCAGTTTTCTTAATATATACCAACATATGCAATATATAACAGCTTCATTTAATAAAATATTTTACTGATCCCTATTATGTGTCCCTCCCAAACAAAATAATTATGGTTCTTGACCCAGTATTTTACAGTATTATAGGGGGAAATGATCTTAAATAATTAATCCCAAATGTTGGCAGTTCAGTGAATGAAATAGCCTGAGATATAATACAGTAAGCTATTAATTTTATTGTGCCCAAAGAAAGTTGCTTTACCAAGTATAGATATTGTAACACCCTAAGAATTCTTAGTTGTTTTAATAAAGATTTTGGTGAAATATGTTAAATTACTTCTTTGTAATCAAAGAAATATGTAAAAGAACAAGCCTGCAACTTTTCTTCTCAATTACTAGTGAGAAATTCTTGTACATGGTCGACAGTTGATAAATCTATTTTAAATGAATACATGTATTTTAATTAGAAAGAAAGGAACTTTATGAACAAGGGCTCAACCCTGGAGCTCAGCAGGAGGTCCATTTTGATGTAGCCTCACAATTTACTAGTAAAATTTCACATTTTACCCTAGATTTACAGAGTGTTTGATCCACAAACAGTTCAGCATGTTGAAGAGTCTCCTTCCAGTACCTTTGGCTTTTTGCCCAGTTTCAATCAAAGCAATATTTTTATTATCAAGTAGTTCCTTTCCGTCCCTTTCATGTAGCTGTAGCTTGTTAAAAGTGTGCTCAGTTCATTCCTTTCCATCAAACTTTTCCTCAGCTTGAGTCTTAAAAGTTGATAGTATTTTAAAACCCTACTCTAACTCTTCCACTTTCCTTATCAAATCTCATAATCTCAAGCAGACATTCAGGTAAGGATCAGGGTGGAGAAGGAGACTGCACGTTTTGGTCAAAATCCAGTACATTGATTCCGGAATCTGACCAGAGTGAACCAATTGTCACACTTCCATTTTCTTAGCTGGAAATGAAATGAAGTATATGTGCCCATCGAAACCACTTGGTGCCATTCAGGCTTCAGAAAATCCCTTGTGGCTTCTCTTTGCAAATGTCTGGGAACCCACATCATTCGCATCTGAATATTGCTAAGAATAATACGTAACAGTAGTAATTTTCAATTGATGGTTGTATTAGTCTATTTCTTTTGCTTATAACAAAATATTTGAAACTGGGTGATTTATAAAGAAAATGAAATTTATTGCTTACAGTTTCTGAGGCTGGGAAATCCAAAGTCCAGGGAACACATCTGGTAAGAGCCTTGGTGGTGGTGACAGTGACAGCAGAGTATCACATTGCAAACATGGTGGAGCAGAGAGAGTTACTCACACACTCTCCTTTTTAAAGCCCTCAGAGCCACGCCCCTGGCCACCATTATTAATCCATTCACTACAGCATGGTCCTCAGAATCTAATCACCTCCTTAAGGCCCCACTTTTCAATTACTATAATAGGATTTCCCACCCTCAACAGTTACAGTGGGGATTAAGCCTCAGTGAGGTCGGGGGGGGGGGCATCCAGTCTACAGCAATGGTTAAAACTGCCCACACTTTCATTAATGTATTTACTTTGTGTATGCATTTATTTATATTTGAAAAAGTTCTAACAGTAAATTACTTGATATAATTGGCATAAAAGAACACATCTGTTGTGGCAGAATCTGTTGACTTACCTTGATGTGCTTTGACTCTAGGTAGATCTTAGGAAAGACTTTGACTCTTTAGTTGTTGGGATTCACACTAGACCTTAACCTCTCTGTGAGCAGAAACCAAGTCTGAACTTTTCCCACTGGATCCCCAGGACTCTCATATTAAGCAGCTTAGTAGTTGCTCAATATATATTAGTGAAATGAGTAAATAGATGATTAAGTAAATGAATGAACAAATCAGCTCTCAAGGAACAGTTTTCAGTTCTTGACCCAAACCTCCCCAAACCTGGAAACATGAAATCTGCAGCCAGATTGTTCAATCATGCTACATTCCTAAGCCTCTATTTTGTTTTGCACCTGAATCCTTCTCTAATTTTTATTTTTTAGAAGTCTTTCATCTCATGCTTATTTTAATCCTCTTATTGCTGAAGCCTGTCTCTTATTCTCACCATATAAACTGAAATGGTAGCCTTGGCTCTACTCTCAATTCACAGTCATCTGACTCCTCTCTGGGGCATACTGAAATCTCAAAATCAGCCAGCAGAGAAAGAGAAGAAGCTGGGAAACTGGGTCTTAAAAACTTCCAATGAAGGGTTTTTTTGTTGTTGTTTTGTTTTCAGGTTTTTCTAGATTATTTCTTTTCCCTCATAGACAAAAGCTATCAAGCAAACAAAAACAACCTTAGTTATGAATCATGGGAAATATCAGAATTTACTATAGGATCTAAATGACTGTCTTACTCTGATCTTCCGGAAAACTTGCAGAGACTCGCTTGACAGAGAAAACTGATGCTTCAGTTACATCAGATTAGGATCTAGCTGTATGTCCTTGATGAATAATATTAAAAATGTAAGTAGCTTCATGCATATTTCAAAGCATTATAAATATAGCAACTTAATTTCTTTTCTTCTTCATTTGAGGCGAGTTTGGGAGATCTTTCCAAAGAGGTATCAAAAAGTCATTGTTAGTTTTCGAATCAAGTCTGATCAAGTCTGAGAAGTCTCATCAAGAATGCAGACTTAGAGCAAGTATTTATCTCCATCACTTCCAATATCTCCAATAAAATAATAACACATAAATAAATCCATTACATCAGAGAGAATGGTCTACCCAGAGATAAGATATTTTTAACAAATTTCTAAAAGACAGAAACAGAGTGAAAGCCTGTCGATAGATTAAAGACAGTGCTGCGGACTGTGCAGACGAGCATGACAGCAAAGGAGAGAGCTGATCTTTCAGGGCAGACTCCAGACGCGTTCCAGACTCAGATTGCCAAGTACAGAGGAGGACAGGAGAGAACAAGGAGTATGACAGAGAAACGCCTTTGGAACTAGTGTCAGGCCTGAAGTCTCCTTCATTCTCCACTCCCAAGGCAGCCCAGGCTTTACCGTGGCAAACACCTGAGAACTCCAAATAAACGTACCAAACTACTATGGAAACATAGGGCCAACGGGGTGATTTCTTGAACTCCAGAGGAAAGCCCTTCCTATTCTGGCATGTTGGAGTCTCCAGTCTAAAAACCAGCTCCTCTCCTGCTCATCCTCAAGTGAAGCCTTCCAGTTGACAAGCCCTTTCCCATAGATAGAGCTCATGGTAATAGTTCCTATTTATTGAGAAGACCTAATAGGAAAACACCCTACACACACAACATTAGCGGAGAAACCCAGACTAGCTTCTTTCAAATTCAACCAAGTCCTTGATTCTTAAACAGAAACCAACAACTAAAGATTAATAGGCATATGAAGAAAAACAATAGCCTTAAGGAAAAACTCCAAGGAGACAAATGAAACAGATCCGCTAGTGCATTTTTAACTTTTTTAGAATCAACCTATGAGCATGTATGAAATGTTCCTTCTTGTCACAGAATTTAATATAAATGTTTTACCTTGAGAAAGTAAAAGTACAGGCAGGGCTGTCATGAGATAGGGGAGGTGGAAGAAGTAAGGAGAAGACACGGGGAAGAGCTGGCAGCATCCTATTTCCAGGTGGTGGAGGGCACCAAGAGATACTGCTTAAACCTGATGGAATAAGATGTTGTTTAAATCTGATGGTTTAAGTACATTACTTAAAGACATAAATGTGGCTAACAGAAGAACCATATCAATAATTATAAGAGGAGAGGAGAGAGAGTGTAGGGTAAGCTAAATTCTATTCTTTTAAATCTGCAAGTAAATAGATAAATCACTAAACCAAAAGATACAAGAGCAAACTATCAGAACAAATAAATACATTAACTATTTATATTAGTTTTCTTTGAGAAATGGAATTGGGGTTGTTGAAAGTATCCAGGGGACTACTGCTTTTTCTATTTTAATAAATCTTTTAGTTCTATTTCATGTTTTACCTTGCACATAAACTACTTTAGTCATTAAAATTAAAGCTGGAGATTAGTGGAAGGGCTGGCTGGTTAGCTCAGTTGGTTAGGGCGTGGTGTTATAACACCAAGGTCAAGGGTTCAGATCCCCGCACTGGCCAGCTGCCAGAAAAAGGAAGAGAGAATTCTTTTCTCTGATTGGTGGCTAGATTTACAATGTTTAGATGTTATATGCCATAACTTATTACTTATTTGGATTACTTTCTCAATTGATGCAGGCATCATTGAGTTGACTACACAGTTCTTAGGTACATGAAAAGGTCAGATCTACCAAGATCTCCTTGTCAAAACCCCACACAGAGTAGTTAATGTATTGCCCAAGGTAGAGAATTGCCATCCTGGGCAACCAGGCATTGAAAACCCAGACACAAACCTCACTACCTCTGCTCTTGACTCTGTCCACTACTCCCTCTCCCCAATTCTGCCCACCTTTGATCTTCCACATTCCTTACCCTTTATTGACAT
Source organism: Cynocephalus volans (assembly GCF_027409185.1). NCBI lineage: Eukaryota > Metazoa > Chordata > Mammalia > Dermoptera > Cynocephalidae > Cynocephalus > Cynocephalus volans. Next base: position 151,774,903 of record NC_084464.1, on the reverse strand, counting down.
GAGATTTTAGACTCCTTGATTCTGACTTCACATTCAACTTTGGCTTGCCTCAGGATCCATCTCAGGTTTAATAGCCCAAATTCCTACTCATTCCATAGTTTTATGGTTTGGTTTTGGCATAAGTTCTTTGGTGACCCTACCACCATCATCAAAACCTATGTACCATAGCAAAAGACTGGCACAGACCAGATCATTTCTGCAAGACACCATACAATCCTGAAGAAATTACAGTATCACTCTCTGAGGTTCATGAATTGTTAATATAACTCCCGTAGTTATAAACCTGTAGTTCAGATTAAGGACATATCACACAGTGAGGAAGGAGTCTGGGCAATTCAAATTTATAGCATTTGTTATTCTCTGAAAAGTGTTTCCAGGGCTTACCTCTGTTCATACTATATCTTATAAATGGTTTTCTCTAGATCTGGTGTTAAATATTTAAACCATACTTCATTTTTGCAATTACCTAAATTCATATTCCAAAATGCTGTAATTTACATTTCATCACTTAATTCTTACTGTACTCATTGTAATGTATCTCAAAATTTATTTTTTTTACATTGAGCTTTATAAAACAGAGAATACTCCAAGTGAACAAGAGACAGAGACAGCAAGATCACAATAATATTGAGCAAGGTATTTACCAAGGAGAAGGCCACAAAATAAAGTTTCACTAAATGTCTTAGCATTCAACTGCTAATTGTCTTATATTGTTCCTAACAAAACAAAACTTCTCTTGAAACCCCTCTATTGCCATTTATTAAATAAATGTATTAATATTTGCACAGAAGACAATAAAATTCAAAGTCAGTATTTTAGAGGAAGTATTCTCCAGGATTTATTACAGTAAGCGAAGCTCGGAAGTGCTGGAGTAAGGATAACGCGTGCTGAATCTTTTCTGTGCTATTCACTAGCTTCAAGAACTTAAGCAAGATTCATAATCCTTCTGAGCCTCTTTCTCCTAAACATCCAAATGGGATGTACTACCATGGCTTTTGTTTACAAACAACAGAGGCCAACTCAGGCTAACTTAAACAGAAAAGGAATGTATCTTTGGACTGCCCAAGGCTGAGGAGCAGCCTGATTACAGGCTCATAAAACAATCAGAAATCGGGGGAGGTGAGATAACCCAAAGGAATATTCTGCATAAGACAACATAGCTGGGGCCTACACCACAAGTTTCTCAGATGCAGGAAATCTGTCCAGACAAATCCCCTGCATCTTTGAATCATCACTCAGGAATGAATATCTGGTTGATATTCACTTACTTAGAGAATTCCTGAAAATAAATAAAACAGCTAATATTTTTATAGCACTTACCACATGACTGGAACTTCTATGAACCCCACATACATGATAATCTTCACAACACCACACAAGGTTATTCACTTTTATCAATTAATTAATGAGGTTGTTCATTTCTATCAACTAACTTATGAGGTACGTATTATGATTAGCCCCATTATATAGATTAGGAAACTGAGGCACAGAGATGTTAGTAACTTGCCAAAGTTGGTGGGTGGTAGCGCTAGAATTGAAACCTATTCTTTACACTAATTTGTGTGACTTCTATGGCAACTAAGAAACCAACCCCACAGATTATCAGGATGCCTGGCACATGGTACCTTCTCAGTAATTATGTGATAATGCTAGTTTTCCCTCAAGGCTCATGAAACAGAGATAACTGATGATCAAATATTTTATAGTGGTTTTCTAATGTATTTACATTCCAGAAATACAATCTGAGTTCCTATGTTGTGATGGGTCCCTATATTGTGATAGGTCCAGTCTCTCCTTAGTAGAAGACACATTGGTATCTGCAGATTAAAATTTCACAGACATTGGAGAAACACACCGATGATAAGATCATGAAGAACAGCTTAGCATACTGATTCCCATTCATTTTACATCATGACAGTCAGAGGATATGACAGCATCTGTACAGCACAGTAGTGACCCCAACCAGGATGTTTGCAGCTGGAGCTGCCATGGGCCCCATGTGGTTTCTCCTGAAAAGAGAGGGAGTTGGTACTACAGGATACCTTTAACCCATTCATGGAAATTCAGGATGAGTGATGAGCAGTACCTGTCTGCCTTACAGCATGTTATCAGATAACCATAACTAATATTTGTGATTATGTGTTAATAAAATATTCTTTTCCCTCTTTTTTAAAAATCACCAAAAGATTACTAACCCACCTCTTCAAACCTTATCTCATATGCGTGAACTTTCAAATTCATGCAAGGAGTATTTTTAAATTATGTTATGTAATAGCTTCAAATATTAACCTGGAGGTTATAAAAAAAGAACCACTCAGTGCTGAAGTATGTGGGTATAGTTCTCTGTTGTCCAATGTCTCCCTCTGCCTCCTATGATAAATCCTCACACTTGTGGAGGGACACTGGGGTTCCCAGAATACAGTGTGGGAAATGTTGATTCATAGAAAACAGTTTTCTTTCTTCCTCTCCTTACCTCTACACTCACTGTGCTAAACTATGTATATTTCTGCACATGCACCAGCTTTCTTCACTTTGCATATGCATAAGCCCAGAAGGACCCCATTTCTATCCCAGGAACCACAACCTGAACAGTAAGGTCAGTAACGGCGGATTCTTAGCAACTCACATCTTTCTTTGGCCACCTGGGCAAAGCTACCTGGAAAAGGATCACACGTGAGAGCCTAACCCCACTGAGACTCTGACACAGTCCTTCCCACATCTTCCTTTTGAACATTTAAGGTCTTTGCAAAGCACAGCCTTTCCCATGACTGAATAAAGTGAAGGCCAGGAATATTAATCCATAAAATAACATTAATTTTAAGAAGATAAACTGCTCTTAATGAGACCAATACATGAGAGAATCAAATTATTTTATTAACGATGTAGAAGACCAAAATAAAATAAAATAACTTAATGCCTTAAAAATAAATCTCATCCATTAGTTTAGATATTTTAGGTAAAACATTTAAAGGACCTCTTTCAAAAGCTTCTCTTTAAGAAAAAACAGTGTGAAACCAGTGGGGTAAATAACTATTTTCTAATCTTGAGTGTTTTTGACACTAAGGGAAAAGGACAATAGACTTATAATATGAAGTCAGCCGTGTCCTAAGAGGTCTAATCACCTAAACATATAAATTAAAATGCAAGTGTGTTCCTAAGCAAAAAGCACCACTTTAGTAGAGTCTCAAATGACTCTAGCATAGCACAATACCAGTTAATTTAAACTAAGATGCTTATTTCCCAAAGTAAGAGAGAATTATTGATAATGCATCAGGAAACATTCTGTGGACAGTCTAGGTTTTCAAAGTAAAATTTCCACTACCTGATGTGCTTGGAGCATTTTGGATTTACATTTTCATATGTGAACAGATTTTGGCCTCCCAGTATATCACAGGCACAGCTGCTCAGCAGAGGCCATCTAGAGTCTCTTAGCTGCTGTCATGGGAGATTCCACCAGTGGAAAACCATGTTATGATCACAGCCATATGTGAGGCCTCTGTGAGGCAAGTTCATCCTATACCTGTAAGCGCCAAAAGAGACACTTTCACTTAGGATGACAGATGTGAACAAATAATATTAATTGTGTGCACTGCTATCATCCATTGACCCACCTTTTCTTATACATTTAGTAGGTGAACTCGGGGATTCTGTCCTGATAAGAAATCATTATTTTAGGAGTAAAAGATTTGCTAATAATGGCAAAAAAAAAAAAAAAAAAAAAAAATCATTCTCAGTTCTGAACCACCTCCACCAAAATCCCTGAATCTTCCACACCAAGTTCACCAGCAGGGTCCTCAATCTTGAAAATCCCACCTGCTGCAGCCACAGCCTCTGCTTCCCTCCCTCCCCCCACTCTGTGCTATGGGGCTTCTGCCTCCTGGGCCATTATGCCTGGAGCTTCCCATCCACATGTGGATCCAGGCACAGAGCTGCTCCCAGCAGGGCCTCCGTCCTGAGGTGGGTGCAAATGCCTCCCCCAGTGAACGCAGCTTAGCATCCTAGAAAAGTTAGATTTATGACCCAGTCATATTTCCTGAGGTGATTAGTTTCTGTTCCCCACTTCCTTGATCCTCTCTGAAGGCTGTATTCAAAAGCAGGTAATCTACTTGAAGTTGTTTGTTGTCAAATGAAGTTATATACCGTTTGGAACTATATGAACCAAGTGGGCCCACCAACCGGTTACTTGGGTTTATAGGACAAATCATATCACATTTCATATAAATATAGAGATAGAAATAGAGAGTTAAGGACAGAGTGACTATGACATAATGAGAGCAATTCTACAAACTTCATTAAAAATAGTTAACTTCTGCGTGTTTGTGTAGACACCTACGTTCACATACCCGTGTGTGTGTGTCTGTGTGTGTCCTATTCTCTTATCACTATAAACACTCTCTCTGGCAATGCCATCCATGCTCATGGCTTCAGTTATCACCAGTAAAAGGCATCTCACAGGTGTATATCTCCAGCCCAGACAACTCTGAGCTCTACCGTGTCTATTCAATACCTTCTCAAACTCACAATGTCCAAGCTGAACACATGACATGTTGTCATCTGCGGCTTCCCCTTCCCATGAGGCAGGATGGGATTATGGGGAGCCTCGATCGATTTAAGTGTTTTTTATTGTATCACCAGCCACTGAGCAGTATAAAACAGAAAGCTAAAAGTCGTCCATTTTTTTCTTCTCCTAGTACTGTGTATTTTATCAGGTATTTTCCTGGCCTTGCCCACCATCTCCCTCTCCTTTTACCCCATTATAGTCCAAACCATAGAGGATTCTGAATGAGATGTTTTCCATCATGATAGATCAGAGCAGAAGACAAAGTTGGGAATATAAAGTAAAAATGACCTTACATTCTAAACACACCAGAAAGCATTTGGCAACCAGAAAACTCAGGTTTTATTAAGAAACATCAAACCAGCTGGAACCTCCAGCCACCTTCCTACCAGGTGTAAGCAGCTGGCAAGAGGAGGGAGAGGATTCAAGGAGAATAGTAGGAGTTATGACTAGAGAATTCTGCAGTTTTGTGATCCACTGATCACCCCCACGGGCACCATCACTACCCCCATTAAGTCAGGTGAAGTGGGTTCCAAGAAAATCCCTTGTAGGGATCGGAAGATGGCTTCACATTGGCTTCTCTTTTTCTGGTAGACTTGTTTGTATGCTGCTTGTAATGTCAGTTCAGAGATGCAGCCCATAAACAGTGTGAATGCCCACATTTGCTTGGGTAAGGATGAGTAGGCGCCCCATGGTCCAGTAAGAACCCTGGAAGTTAGTTGGGTGTGAATCATTGAGCCAGCACCTTATGCAGGAGGGCTGGCTGGCTGCTGAGCAAGAAAAAGCCAGCAGTGAGCAGGCACAGGTGGGACATGAGAGGTGGGAGTAAGAGCAGCAAAGCCACTAGGCAGCGAGGAGGTCCCCAAAACACTATGGAAAGAATCCACACTTGTGTTCCATGAAAGACCGTGGCATTTGGAAAACTGCCCCAAAGCGGATATCTTCAGCCTGTTGGAATTCAGCAGAGAAACAATGATGGTCAAGAGAAGATGGCATCATCAGGAGCTGAAAGAAGAGGCATTTTACTCCTTCTCTCCTAATCTCTCCTCCAGGTTCTCAGCGTCCCAGAGGAGGAAGGGTGAACGATAGGGGGATAAGGTGTGGAAGCACAGATGGCACCTGCCATACTGGAAGTTCTTTAGGCCAAAGCCTGGATGAGGGTGAGAGGAAGGGAGGAGGAGCGTCCTAAAATGAACATGAGATGGAAGTTTTAAATGGACCCAACATGAATTAGACTAAATGGCTGAAAGTGTGGTAGGCATCTATCTGTTCAGATACCACTAAGGGATGGAAAAACAAGATCTGACCTGATGTATTTGAAAGAAGTAAGAGGAGAAAATAAAACTGTTGCATTTCATATCTATGCTTGCTGAAGCATAGCCCTTTTAATAAACTAGACATAACAGCTACCATCATCTTTCAACCAGATCCCTATATCAAATTACAGGTTCACCAGCATCTACTCTTGTCTCCCTCAAATCTAACCATGTCATGCTGTCATTTTAAGACCTGTTATTTTTAAGACTATGACAAAATGCTTTGATTTGAACTATGAAGTCCTGCAATGTCTGGATTCCACCTAACATCCCAACATCTAGTTGTTCCAAGTTCTCTTTTTAAGCTGTTTACTTCAGCCTTCTTTCAGACTCTCCTACTTGCCACACTCTCTCAAGCCACAGGACCTTTGCACATGCTCTTCTCCCTGGCTCCGTCCAATATTTTGCCCAGTTAACTCCTAGTCATCCCTCCCATCTTGGCTCAAACATCATTTCCTCAGAGCACTTTTTCCTCCCTCTCCTAACTAGGTTACATCCCATGACTAGAACTGTCACAGCACTGCAGATCACACCTTCTGGTATTTGCCAGAAGCACAATTCTATATTAGTTTGTGTGGTTATTTGAATTCTCTCTCTCTGTGCTACTCTTTCTCGCTCACCCCCCAACATTGAGCTCTGTGATGGCAGAGACTACATCGGTTATACTAATTTTTGTTTCCCCACTGTCCAACAGTGTCTGGCATATAGCACATACTAAGTCAAGGTTTGATGAATAAAACATTATTTTTGTATTATGATAATAAAAGTAATTAGCTACTAAATTCAAAATCCTAGAGTTCATCAGTAACTTTTCTCTTAGTTAATTAGGAATAATGTTATCAAATATGCCAGTGATCTTCAACATTTTGATCAGTTAGTCAAAGTCCATAAGAACTTAAAAGTTGGCACTGAAATTCAATATGCAAACAAGACCTCGGGTTTAAGCCTTGTGTGCCCCAGGTCACAGAGATGCTGTTCCCTCAACATTTTCAGGTCCAAACTCGGAAGCATTTGAGTACATTCACTAGAAAACGAAAGGTAAAGAGCAGAAGAACACAGAACCACTAACAGGATCTACCTCCCAATACGAAACGGAAAGGATATTATACCAGCAAAAGTACTACAACAGTGGGTATACAGTAAGTTCCCAGCAAATGCTAGAGAATTAGTATTATTGTTAAATATGCATAATATTTTTGTCAATAAATTATGATCATGTGCAAAATTCAGTTGCAGTTTCTTTCATGTTTAAATTTTTTAATATGTTACTATTTTAAAAATTTTGACCTGGTTAATTTGTTTTTATATTCTTAATAGCAGACTTGTCAAAAGGTCCAACTTTCTGGAATATTTTTCTACATTTTAAAGGAAGGAATAGTGCACTATGTTGTTAGAGTTCAGAGACAGTATTAAATTGGTTTAATTCACTTTCTATTTCAATCTGGTCATAGTTGAATCTTATAGACATACAACAGCCAACCTGCCCAGCCCCAAGGCAACACATGGAAAACTACTCAGATTTTTCCAAAATCATTGGTTAATAGAAACTCTCATGGCTCAGTAGTACTTTGTGTTTCTGTTACTGAAGCAATGGCAATGTTAAGTGACGTTATTAGTGTGAAATTGGCTGCTCACCTCTGGGAATGCCATTTGAAAAATAACCTAACTTTTTACGATTATTCTTAGCATGATTAAATAATTTCAAAATGACTGCTCCAGTCTGGAGAATTTTTTTTTTTCATTCTAGAAAGAACTTCACCATCTTTTCACCCCTCTACTGTCATCCTCAATTTACAGAAAAGATCATAAACTAAAACATTAAAAACCAAACCATATATGTACATCAAAGTTTCAGCCTGTGTCAAATAATGACAAGCTTTAAAAAGAAAGGAAAGAAAAAAGCCAGCACTCTTTGGAATATAAATTCTCTAATCCCTTCCTAGAAACTCTTTGATTTAAACATGTGGTCAGAACACTGTAGGCACAGGAGTGCCATATAATTAAAAACATATTTAAAGCAAGAGTTTCTAAAAGACCTATTTATAAAATCCTCTATCTTAATCAAAAAAGAGTGTATGTAATATTATTAACCACTATCACTGAAACTGTGACTTAGATATGGAAGTGATAAAGTTTTTTTATTAATTTTGTCAAAACTAGCAAGGTTAATAATTAGAATTTAATTTAAACAAGAGTGATTGATTGCCTCTCAGTTTTCTTCTTAAATTTCTAGAGTAAACAACAATTAAAAAAATGACTATCCCACATTATTATTCACAATTTTCATATTTCATGATTTATTTTGTATCATTTGTAAAATGAAGGTTATGTTTCTGTGGTTACTGTAGTGTAAAGTCACTAAACAGTGCCAGTAAGAATCTTACAAAAATGGCAACGCTTTCTTTCTGTAATGAATATTCTACCAGCAAAGCCTAAAAGTTTATCCAAATAATACGGGTAGGTCTGGGGTGCATGAGTGGGGTGGAAAAGTAATTGAGTCCACTAGCCTTTGCACACCACTACGATGTTCATGACTCATTGTCAGCAAGCCATGTTCCTTGAGTTTCAGTAATGGTGTGAGTTTGTCCTGAGTCATCCACACTCTTGCCCAGATGTTTCTGTGACTAAGCACTTAATTTTCAACAAGCACATTCCAGCAAAACAAACATATAGCACAAGATATTTACATTATTTTATAAATGTTTATAAAAATAAAGTATCAAATTACTATAATTTCTAAAGTATTTCTTATAAATATGCATAGATTCACTCCACAAGATGATTGAGGCCATTAATATTTTTCAGCACCAGTGACTAAAGACTCTCCCTCTCCAACTTCCAGCAGCTCAGCAGGGACTCAAAGGCACTAGCAGCCTAAAAGGACATTTATATTACCAGTCATTGGGGTCATTTTGCTGCTATTCCCAAATCATGTAGGGCCACACAGATTTTCTTCCCTTTGTTCTACAAGATAGGAAGCAGAAAGGATTTGGCAATTTGGCTGCATACTTAGCGAGACTATGAACTGTTATGATAAAGCATTCTATTCACATTAGGCTGCATAGCTTCCTTTTCAAGGCCACTTGTTCAAGAATTGGGTCGTAATTATGAGGACTTTTTCATAAGCTGACAGTATGCTCTAACCAATGAGGACAAAAAATGGTGGATTAATTTGAAAAAGATTCCACAACTATGTAAGTCATAAATGCTCCCATGAATACAAACTTTATAATTAAAATGTTGCTTGAGAACTGAGACTGTGCCTGTTTGATTAAGATGGTGTGCAAAGGAATATAAACCCAGGCAACAGAATCTTTCTCTAGGACTGGGGCTGAAGAACAGAAAACACAGCCAGTGCCATATATTCATGAGAATCTGAAACTTGTAGGCAAGTCCAGGCCACATAATTTTTGAAGGAGTGTTATAACCAAATTATGCCCCTCTTTTCTGAAAAGTCACACAGGGAAAACTCTAGCCCCAGTCAATTCTGCTACAGATCTCACAATTAGTGCTGAGACCTGCTGAAACTCTTTAAGGAGGAAATGAGAAACAAAAACAGACGTAGATAAACCAAGTGGAACATTTCAGAAATGATTATGTTGCAGGAAGGCCAATATAAATTTTAGAGGCATTTTTAAAGACCCTCTTTTAGAAGGCACACTGGGATGTTCAAGTTCACTTGATTTTTATCTTGTGAGTTACAACAGGGAGTTCTCCTAAAATGCAAAACCTTCCTCTTTCTTATTCTGCTCTATTTACATTGATTGTCCAATCAATAGCAATTGTACAAGATAAAATTCATGAAATGTTCTGCACAGTTAATAGTAGTAGTGGATTTATAGTAGTCTGCATGCCTACCTAATTATTTAATAAACTTAGAACCTTAGAATCAGGAAGCTTAACTTTGAAAAGAAAGTGACTCTGTTTTGAATGGTAGACGCATCGTAGACAGGTAATTCCTATGTATCCATGATTTTCTTATTACATTAAATAGAACATGTAAAGAAAATAGGCCATTATGGGGATTGATAAAATACTTTTAAACAGAGGGCATTATCCTACCTGCATTTTGAAAAGTCCTTTTGAAGAGCAATATAGAGAGAGGCTTCAAGCTTGATGAGCCCCAGATCGATTAAAAGTCTATTTCAGTGGATGCAGACAAATAAGATCCTAAGACTGGGGGTCTCAGTTGTTTCATCTGTGCCCTAACATACTGCCACCCCTTAACTTTCCACCACTTGTGGTAAAAATTGAAGGGAAAGCTAGGCAAATAGTCCATGCAGCTGAGGTGATCATACAGAGTGACTGGCTACAGTCAAAACTCATGAACTAGGTAAGGTGATGGGCAGAAGAAAGACAAGCCCAAAACCATATTTTGGAAGGAAAGGTAGGAGTTAGAGGACCGAAGTGCTGGAATTTACCAGCGAGTACTTTTTAATGAGGGCAGTGAAGATATCCTGACTTCAGCTGTGGGTGGAAAAGAAGTGCTCAAGGAGAGGAGAAACCAACTAGGAAAGCGTAATAAAATGGGATGAAAGAATCATTGCAAATAGGAGCAGAGAAGCAACTGCAGATTTGAATAACTGATGTCCTGGTGTTCACGACAAAACGTAGTGTCAGGATGATTTTGCACGCAGGTGTGGAATGGGACATCTGGTTGCCTTTCCCATAGGTATAGTTGGCTCCAAAGGTTCAACAATCCCAGACCACCAGATCCACCCATTAGTCACAGGGAAATTCAAAAACACAACTGATATCAAAGATAACTGGTTTATGTATTATCTTCTAGTCAGTTCCATTACCTACTCCAATTATGCAGATAATTTGGAATAGATTAAATCTTTCTCTCAAGTCTTTCCTGTTTTTATATTTCGTTAATTTTTAAGTACTTACAATGTATTGAACATTTAAGATTTTGTTACCACATAAATATTCTAATCTTTCTTTTTAAAGTTACTAAAACTAGACTTAGTTGTTATAAGTTCTTACTACAATTTCTTCCTGTTGTAAAAGTAATTTGGAAGGGGCAGGCATCGGTGATGCTGTGAGCACAGCTTTAAAGATACTCACTTTAGTTTCATACGTAGACTAAAATTCAGAGAGAATCCAGTTAAACATCTCAAAGGAACTTGTGTGCTACATAAACTTGTGGCATAGGAGAGCATTATCACAAAAAATCGGGAAAAGGACCTTCAGAGATATTAAACCTCATCTGGGGATAACCCTTATTTTTTATTCACACCCTCTTATACGATTCCTTCCCTAAAAATTGCAAAAACAGGCATATGAATATGTTTTCATATGAATCCTTCAGTATTCTAATGTAAACATAAAAATAGCCAATTCATTTTTTAATATTTCTGTTGTGGTAAAATATGTACCATATTTGGCATCTTAACCATTTTTAAGTATATAATTCGGTGGTGCTGAATATATTCACAGTGTCCCATCACCACTATGTCCTCCCCAAGTTTTTTTGTTGTTCCAAACAGTACCTGTTAAATAATAACTTCCCATTCCCTTCTCTCTCCAACACCTGATAACCATTAATCTAATTTCTGTATGTATAACCGAAACTTGTCTAATCGTGATATTCAATAAATTGGAGTCATACAATATTTATCATTTTTTCCTGACTTGTTTCGCTTAGCATAATGTTTCCAAAGTTCATCCATGTTATAGCATGTGTCAAAATTTCATTCCTTTTCATAGTTGAATAATATTCCATTATATGTGTGTACCACATTTTATTTATTCATTCTTTTGTTGATAGACCCTTGGCTTGTTCCCACCTTTTGGCTATTGTGAATAATGACACAATGAACATTGTCATACAAATATTTGAGTCCTCTGTTCAATTATTTTGAGTATATACCTAGGAGTGGAGTTGCTGGATCATACAGCAATTCTGTGTTTAATTTTTTGAGGAACCAATGATGTATTCTTACAATCATTCCAATTTCTCTATGTCCTCACCAACACTTACGTAGCAAAAACATAGGAAAATGGTCAGGGCTCCCTCAGATGTTTGATATCTTGATGAGCATTTGATGTAAATATGTAACTGTGCACGTATGCCCAGGTGTTCCTTAGGTATTGTCTGTGGATGCGCGTGGGCACCCAGGTGTTCCTGGGTTGTCTGACTTGCAACCAGGTGTCCTGGGTTATAGGACTTGAGTATAAAGGACAAATGGCTCTGCTTCCCCTGGCCCCCCACCCCTGGGATGCCCCCACGGAGGTCACGGGGAGGCTGCCACTGCTGCTGGAGGCTGCTGTAAGCTGCTGCTGCTGCTGAGGGAGCTGAGGACTGAGCTTGTGTCATCTGCCAATGGCTCTCAGGATCTTTCCCAATTGCCTAGCTCATGTACCTGTGTGTGAGGGGTCTGGTGACCCAGCCTGGCATGTGAGGGGTCTAGTGACACAGCCTGGCATGTGAGGGGTCTGTGACCCAATCTGAACAATAGGTTTGAAGGGTGTGTGGGCCCTAGTCTTAATCTGACAATACAATTTATTTTCCCTTTTTTTAAATTATAGCTATCCTAGTAGCTGTAATGTGATAGCTCATTGTGGTTTTGATTTGCATTTCCCTAACTACTAATGCCAATTTATCTGTAAAAGCCACATTTAATAAAATAATATTTTGTGTTTCTAAGTGTCCATTTCTGGTATTTTGTTTCCTAAAGTGGCCTTTAAAACTATATATTCTTAAATCAGTATTTTAAAATGTTTTTTTTATCAACAATCACAATAATTTCTTGAACTTGTTAAGACAAGTGAACAGAGATAATATAGTTGGGTGGGGAGGGCAGAGAGGGAGGGAGGAAAGAGAAACAGGTAAAGGGACACAAAAATCAACTACCATGTATACTGAGAGGTTAAAATAAATAAATAAATACAATTTTAAAAAATAAAATTAAAAAATGTGTTTTATAAGAGAGTATAAAATTATTGGCATTTTTCTATTTGTAATATATTCTAGAACCAAAATTCAGCAATGTTTTGATGAAAAAATATGTTTTTAATTTTTTAAAATGTACAAATATGTACGGAGCATTTCAAACAAAACCCACAGCTGCCGAGAACATATTTAATGTCCAGATACTGTCAAACTTTTAGTAAAAGCTTCTTATTCACCTGATTTTAATACTATATAACACTATTCTAGTTTTATGACTCTTTGAAAGATAACATAAAGGAATTTTTTCTTATATTCCCTTCTTGACTAAAAATACATAACTGCTTATAAAAATATAGCTTTATTTTAAAATACCATAAGAATGTCACTGATCCACATGACTTTGTAAGACACAGATAAAAATATTTGCCCATTTTCAAACTTAGTTCCCTTTTCCACCCATGCCTGTTTCCACATTCTTATTTTATTTTTCTCAAAGTGTAAAAACTAGAATTTATTTTTTAGGAGCTCCTGTGCATGACAACACAAGAATTAATTATCATACATTAACTATATGCAAAGTGATTCTAAAATATGTAGATAACTTCATAATTAACCTATAATTTAAGCATCCAGAGGTTTAAACATTTTAAATTCTGTACTCTCTGAAAAGATGTGCAGATTATATGTTCCTAATATTAAGATAAAGCTAGCTTCAAAATAACTTGTTTATAATTTATTCTCCATTAAAGTATATATTAATTTGATATTTTCTAGTTTCCTAATTTGTACTAGTGTGGAGAAAGAAATGAGTAATGGATATGTATACTATGACTAAATTATATTCAATAGTCCAATGACTATTAAACACATTTCTCATTTCTTAACAGTATTCTATTAAAAGTTCTAAAATAAGGAGTAATAGAAGCTTTTCTGTTTCACTTTTTTTAAATGAGAATCACTTAGGAAAATGACTGCCAATTTAACTTTAAGTTTTTTCTCTTATCTGTTTCCAACAGCCGCACTCACCAACAAACCTCTCCCACTCAAAAGCATTGAAATAGACAAACGGAAAATGTGAAAGGATATATGTGATGTGTACACAGAAGTGGGTCGCTTCACTTCCACCTTCCTCTGGAGGATTAAACTGATACTAATCCTGAAAACACACAGAGGAGAGCTGCTGTCCCAAAACATAAGCTCACACACAAGTTGTGGTACTATAGTAGTGAGTGGTGGGGGTGGAAGCGGGGGATAGAGGGGGCATCCTTTGGCAGCCCTAACTTTAAAAAAGGGAAGGATGGTTTTGCTTGCTTTAAAACATTAAATGATTATTACTAGGTTGTAAGTATTTATGGTCCAGAAGCCCCTAATAATGCCCTTTACTAACAATTCTACAATAATATCAAGAACTACCTGACACAACACTCACCAAAAAAGACAAAAAATAGAAAGAAATAGCTGGCGTAAAAGTCAAAAACTGACAAGAATGTTACTTGTCTGAACAAGTCTTACTTCTACTAATGAGGAGAAAATTACATCTTGACAGTATGTAAACATCTTGACCTCTGGGTAGGATGTGTAGTCTTACTAATAACAATAATAAATAAATAAAAACAAGCAACAAAAACACAAACTTAGAGTCATGTTTGCCTTTGCTCCTAGAAGACATGGATAAGTCATGTCTGACTCTGAGGGATTACCCACAAAACGGGACGAGGGAATGTAATACTACCTTGCAACAATGCCTCAAGGTCATTGCGAGGTCTGTATTTATGAAACTCCGGGGAGGTGCACCTTACAGGCCCAGGAGCACAGCAACACCTGCTCCTCCAACGCTTAGGAAAAGGTATATCATTCAGAGAGCTCCACTTCTATTTTTTCTTTTAGATGTCACCACACACTCCAGTGCAAGCCCTAAAGAGTAAAACCAGGAGACTCTCAAGCAAGAGCTTTTCACTGATTTATTGCATCTTCACTGCAAGGAAGGGCATTTATGTGATCAAAGGGGTTCTGTTCATAGTTAAATGTAGTCGATACCTGAGAAGTGCTAAGGTACACATGGGTGCACACACATGTACACTCCAAAAGCACATCTAAGAGAAGTGGCTGCTCACAGCTAAATACCTAAACCCCTCTCTACCAAAGAGAAACACTTGGATTTTTTGATCAGCCACAGTATATCATCTGGACTTCTCATTTTACCCAAAATTTAAAATGGTGTTTTTAAGCATCAATCATACACAAATACTTCCATCTTCTCTTAAATTAGCATAAATATCTCAAACAGGAATGTACCTATAAGTATTTTGGTTGTATTAAGTACAACAACATGTATGGAATGAGCATGCTAAACTATATCTTTGACCATATCCTATTTAATTTTATAATTTCATATTTCAGATAAATACACCTGGGTTAAAGGATTTATTTTAATTCATTTTCTCCAACTTCCAGGAGAGAAGAATCTCTTCCTTAATATGTACATTAAAAATGTGGGTCTAAGGCCCAAAGGGAAGTGCACACAGCCCAGCAGCCACTGAGGTTAGTGGAGACCCTTGTGGCCCCGGGGCCCAGTCTAAGGCCCCGGAAGAAGGGAAATACACACAACAAAGCAGCCCCTGAGGTGTACCAAGATGAGACCCTTGTAGCACCAGGGTCCAGTCTAAGGCCCTGGGGGTTAAGGGAAGCACACACAGTCCAGCAGGCACTGAGGTGAGCTGAGACCTGCACAGCACCAGGGGCTCAGTCTACAACCACAGAAAGCTAGAACAGGAGCCAAGGTGGTGTAATACAGATACCGCCACACCTCTGTCACCACTAGGACAGTTCACCATCACAGTAGCAGCCAGGGCCATTCTACAGGCAACCTGCCACTCACTTGACTACACTGATGTAAGAAGAGTCACCAGTAGAGCCTGCAAATAGAGGAGGAAGTCTTTATTCTCATAGCCAACCTAAGAGTAACAGAAAAAGAAAGCCCTCTACCAGATGACCAAACATCAACAAAAAATACTAGAACTACAAACAAACAAGAAGATATGAAACCACCAAAGGAATACAGTAATGCTCAAATTCTAGACCCCATAGAACAGGGAATCCTTGAAATGTCTGAAAAAGGATTCTGAGAAATGATCTTAAGAAAACTTGAAGAAATAAAAGAAGACTCAATTAGAGAACACAAGGAAATGAGAAAAAATATCCAGAATATGAAAGAGGAAATTTATAAAGAAATTAATACCTTAAAAATAACCTAGCAGAAATCCTAGAAATGATTCACTTATTGAAATAAAAAACACAACAGAGAGCTTAAGCAGCAGGCTAGAGCAAGCAGAAGAAAGAATTTCAGATCTCAAAGATGGTCTCTTTGAAATAACCCAGGCAGACAAGAAAAGGAAAAAACAATTAAAAATAATGAGGAAAATCTAAGAGAGATAGCAGACAACCTCAAGTGATCTAACATCTGAATTGTGGGTATTCCAGAAGAGGAGGAGAAAGAAAAGGTATTGAAAACCTATTCAAGGAAATAATAACAGAAAACTTTCCAGGGGTAGGGAGAGATACAGACCTTCACATTTAGGAAGCTCAAAGGTCCCCAAACAGATTCAATCCAAAAAGATCCTCTCCAAGACACACTATAGTCAAATTTGAAAAACTCAAAGACAAAGAGAGAATTCTAAAGGCAGCAAGAGAAAAACATCAAGTCACCTATAAGGGAACCCCTATTGGACTAACAGCAGACTTCTCAACTGAAACCCTAAAGGCCAGAAGGAAGTGGAATTATATATTCAAAACACTAAAAGAAAAAAAATTGACAGCCAAGAATTCTTTACTCAGCAAGGCTCTCCTTCAGAAGTGAGGGAGAAATAGTGTGTTTCCCAGACAAAAAAAATTGTGGGAGTTCAGCACCACATGACCAGCCCTGCCAGAAATTCTCAAGGGAGTCCTGCATCTGGAATCTGAAAAATGAATGTCACTACCATGGATACACGAGAAAGAGCAAAACCTGCTGTTAAAAAATAGGCCAGTGAGGAAGAGCAAGAAGCTAAGTCATGCCACCTCAAATATCCAACTAACAATGAAGAAGAGAAATAAAAGGGGAAGTAAGGATCAAAAAATATTTAAAGCATCTAAACAAAAGCAATTCAATGACAGGAATTAAACAATATCTGTCAATAAGAAGCCTAAATGTGAATGGATTAAACTCCCCATTCAAAAAGCACAGATTGACTGATTGGATTAAAAAGCTTGATCCAAGTATATGCTGTCTTCAAGAGACCCACCTCACATATAGAGACACACACAGACTAAAAGTGAAGGGATGGAAAAAGATATACCATGCAAATGGAAACCAAAATCGAGCAGGAGTAGCTGTTCTTATATTGGATAAAATAGACTTTTGACCAAAAAACGTAAAAAGAGAAAAAGAAGGCCACTATATAATTATGAAAAGGATCTATCCAGTTAGAAGACATAGCAATCATAAAAATATATGCACCCAATACTGGAGCACCCAGATATATAAAGCAAACACTATTAGACCTAAAGAAAGAAATAGGCCCTAATATGTTAATAGTGGGTGACCTGAACACTCCTCTCTCTGTGTGGAACAGATCTTCCAGGAGAGAAATCAACAAAGAAACACAGGATTTAAGCTACATGTTAGACCAACTGGGCCTGGCAGATATACACAGAACATTTCACCCAACAATTAAAGAATATACTTTCTTCTCATCAGCTCATGGAACATTCTCAAGGATAGACCACATATTAGGTCACAAACCTAGCCTTGGCAAATTTTTAAAAATTGAAATCATTCCAAGTATCTTTTCAGACCACAATGGACTAAAATTGGAAATTAATAATAAGCAAAACTCTGAACTATACAAATACATGGAAACTAAATAATAGGCTACTGAACGACCTATGGGTCCAAGAAGAAATAAAACAGGAAATCAAAAAATTTCTAGAAGCTAATGAAAATAAAGATACATCATACCAAAACCTGTGGAATACTGTAAAAGTAGTACTAAGAGGTAGATTTATTGCAATAAATGCTTACATCAAAAGAGCAGAAGAACTTCAAATAAACAACCTAACACTATGCCTCAAAGAACTTGAAAAATAACAACAATACAAACCCAAAGGTGGTAGATGGAAAGAAATAATTAAGATCAGAGCAGAACTAAATGAAATAGAGACCCCAAAAAACAATAGAAAAAATCAGCAGAAAAAAAGTTGGTGTTTTGACAAGGTAAATAAAATAAAGAAACCATTAGCTAGGTTAACCAAAATGAAGAGAGAAGACCCAAATAACAAAAATCAGAAATGAAAAGGGAGACATTATAATCGATACCACAGAAATACAAAGAATCATTAGGGACTATTATAAACAACTGTATGACAACAAATATGAAAATCTGGAAGATATGGATAAGTATCAGATGACCAAGAATGAACCAAGAAGAGATAGACAACCTGAACAGACCAATAAAAAGCAATGAGATTGAAGCAGTAATCAGCGATCTTCCAGCAAAGAAAAGTCTGGGTCTGGATGGCTTTACAGCTGAATTCTATCAAACTTTTAAAGAGGAGTTAATACCAATTCTCCTCAAACTATTCCAGACAACTGAAACAGAAGCTACTCTCCCAAACTCATTCTATGAAGCCAACATAACTCTGATAACAAAACTAGATAAAGACACAACAACAACAACAAAAAATTACAGGCCAATATCTTTTATGAACCTAGACACAAAAATCCTCAACAAAATATTAGCAATCAGAATACAGCAACATATTTTAAAAAGCATACACTATGATCAAGTGGGATTCATCCCAGGGATGCAAGGATGGTTCAACATACAAAAGTCAATAAATGTGATACATCACATCAACAAACACAAGGACAAAGGCCATATGATTATCTCAATAGAGGCTGAAAAAGCATTTGAAAAAATTCAACATCCTTTCATGATAAAGACTCTCAACAAATTAGATATAGAAGGAAAATATCTCAACACAATAAAAGCAATGTATGACAAGCCCACTGCCAGTATCATTCTGAATGGGGAAAAACTGAGGGCCTTCCCCTTAAGAACAGGAACAAGACAAAGATGCCCATTCTCACCACTTCTATTTAACATAGTACTGAAGGTGCTAGCCAGAGCAATCAGGCAAGAGAAAGAAATAAAGGGAATGCAGATTGGAAAAGACAAAGTTAAACTCTCCCTATCTGCAGATGACATGATACTATCTATAGAAAAACCTAAAGACTCTATCAACAAACTCCTAGATCTGGTTACTAACTTCAGTAACATTGCAGGATACAAAATAAATGCCCCCAAATCAGTAGCATTTATATACTCAAATAATGAACTAACAGAAAAAGAAATAAACTAACAGAAAAAGAAATAAAGTAAGCCCATTTACAATTGTCATGAAAAAAATAAAATACCTACGGATCAATTTAGCCAAGGAAGTGAAAGACCTCTACAACAAGAATTATAAACCACTTCTGAAAGAAATTAAAGAAGACCCAAAAAGATGGAAAGATATTCCATGCTCTTGGGTTGGAAGAATTAAAATTGTGAAAATGTCTATTCTACCCAAAGTGATCTACAGATTCAATGCAATCCCCATCAAAATACCAATGACATTCTTCACAGAAATGGAAAAAACAATCTTACCCTTCAGATGGAACAACAAAAGACTCTGAATAGCCAAAGCAATCCTGAGCAAAAAAATAAGCCAGAGGTATAACATTACTTGACTACAAATTATACTACAAAGCTCCTGTAACCAAAATAACATGGTACTGTATAAAAATACACATTCAGACCAGTGGAGTAGAATTGAAAACCCAGAAATCACCCCTCAGGCTTACAGCCATCTGATATTGGACAAAGGCAACAATAATCTACATTGGAGAAAAGACTGCCTCTTCCACAAGTGGTGCTGGGAAAACTGGATATCCCTATGCAGAAGAATGAAACTAGATATGCATCTCTCACCATACACTAAAATCAACTCAAAATGGATTAAAGACTTAAGTATAAGACCTGAAATTGTAACGTTACTAAAGGAAAATATAGGGGAAACACTTCAGCAAATAGGTCTGAACACAGACTCTATGAGCCTGAAAGCACAAGCAGCAAAAGAAAAATTAAACAAATGGGACTATATCAAACTAAAAAGCTTCTGCACAGCAAAGGAAACAATCAACAGAGTGAAATGACAACCTACAGAATGGGAGAAAATTTTTGCTAACTATGCATTCAACAAGGGATTAATATCCAGAATATACAAGGAACTCAAGCAATTATACAGTGAGAAAACAAATAACCCAATTAAAAAATGGGCAAAAGAACTGAATAGACATACAAATGGACAACAGGTACATGAAAAAATGTTCAACATCACTAGTCATTAAGGAAACGCAAATTAAAACTACATTGAGATACCACCTCACCCCAGTTAGACTGGCTAGAAACAAAAAGACAGTGAATAACAAATTTTGGCAAGGGTGTGGAGAGCAAACTGCGCTGTTGGTGGGACTGTAAATTAGTACAACCACTATGGAAAACAGTATGGAGGTTTCTGAAACAACTACAGATAGATCTTCCAAATGATCCAGCAATCCCACTTCTGGATATATACCCAGAGGAATGGAAATCATCATGTCAAAGGGATACCTGCACTCCCATGTTCATTGCAGCTCTGTTTACAATAGCCAAGACATGGAACCAAACTAAATGTCCATTAATGGATGATTGTATATGGAAACTGTGGAGCATATATATATATATACATATATATATACACACACACACACAATGGAATTCTACTCAGCCATAAAAAAGAATGAAATTCGCGACAACTTGGATGAACCTGGAGAAATTAATGTTGAGTGAAATAAGCAAAGCACAGAGGGATAAATATCGCATGTGCTCACTCATATGTGGGAGCTAAGAGAGGAAGAATGAAGGGAAGAAAGATCCTTGCATAATGAGTTTGACTTGCAGAGGGAGAGAATATTCCTTGGGCTACAAAATGGAGTGGGGGGGGAAGGGGGATGGAGAGGGAGGTTGGGGATAATTGGGTAGGGAACATGGGGTATAAATGCAATTTCTGGTAATGGGCATGCTTCTAGTGTGAATCTGGCCCTCACATCATGGGCACTAGCGGTGACAATCAGCTTTGTATCACATGACTATTCATAACCAATTAAAAAAGATAAAATGTGAAGACCTTTTTTTTCATATTAGGATGAGAAATCTGGTGCTTTACCAGGAATCCACAGCCTTACTGGGCCTCAAAAGAAATATCTCATGTTTGTCTATGTGGTCAGTGTTTACCTAAGGTAGCTACTTAACCATAGCTCCAGGTTTCTCAAGTTTTCACCAGCTTTCTAACAATAACTTTTTCCAGACACTTGCATCTCAAGTGAGCATAAACAACTCTCTTTAATTCTTCTGTATATAGTTAAGATAAGGCTGTGGTGTTTAACAACACTTTATTACTTTGACTCTTCTAGCAAAGTTAGTGATCCAAAAACTCAGAGAAGAATGGCCCAAGGAACATTAAACAAATGCCTACTAACCATCCAAACTTTAATTAAACATTGTATTGCCTCAGTCTTCCCCCTGGGTCTAGATAAAAATAAGGGAATTGTCCTAGACCTCTGTCCTTAGTGAACACTGAATAAACATTAAACAACAATGTGGTGCCTATGAAAATCATCATGGTTCACTACAAGCATGACATCTTGCTGATGAGATGTAGCGCTGTGGTTTGAATGCTCCCCCACACTCATGTTGGAACTTAACCCCCAATATGGTGGTGGCGGAAAGTGTGGCCTTTAAGAGGTGCATGAATCCTGAGGACTGTGCCCTCATGAATGGACAGACTCATTCATGGAGTAATGGGTTGATGGTTTAATGGGTTGTCATGAGCATGGTTCTGATGGTTTTATAAGGAGAGCAAGTGAGAAGATTAGCTCTATTGACCAGGCATTCCTCACCGTGTGATCGCCTGCATTGCCACAGGGGACCTTGTAGAAAGTTCCCACCCAGAAGAAGGCCTCACCAGATGCAACCCCTGGACTGTGGACTTCCCAGCCTCCAAAACTGTAAGAAACAAATTTCATTTCTTTATCAATTATCCAGTTTCATTCATTCTGTTATAAGCAATGGAGCAGGAAGTAGCATATATCCTCAATACCTTGGTAAGAAATATGCATGCCAGAGATGAATGATGAAGTCTAGGAAAATTCAGGGACCTGACACTACAACAAAATTTTAGGTTCCAATGTTCTAGATATTCCTTTCAGGTCCAAAATGAAATACATGTTGATGGATCTTATACCTCCTACCACTAAGAGTCACAACACTTGGTGGCCTTTTTGGACTCTGGAGGCAATTTATACTGCTTTGGATGCTCTACTCTGATACGTCAACTGAGTAACCCATAAAGCTGACATTTTGAGTGGGATCAGTACAAGTAAAGACTCTAAACCTCAGTTTAGTTGGGTAAGGCTTCAGTATAACTAGCTATGCTAACTAGTCTTTAGAAGCTATTGTCCACAATCTACTACGGCATAACAAACCACCCCAAAGCCGTAATTACTAAAAACCACAATGGTCATGTATTAAGCTCAGAAATCTAAAGTTTTGGTAAGGCTTGGTGGAGAAGACTCATTCTCTTCTACCATGTCTGGGCCTCAGTTGAGATAACTCAAGTGGTTTGGGGGTGGCAGAAACTCTCCATGTGGTCTCTTCATATGGTCTCTCCATGTAACTTAAGTCTCCCCATAGCATGGCAGCTTTGGGGAAATTGAATTTCTTATATGGATGCTCAGGGCTCTAAGCAGGAAAAGTAGAATCTTCCAGTCCTTTAAGACGTTATGCTCAGAATTGGCTGCCACACTTTATTGATGAAGTTAGTTAATAAATGAGCACAGATTCAAGAGAAGAGTAATTAGAATACTTTTCAAAGAGCATAGTAAAGAATATGCAGCTGTCTTTAACCTATGATAGTCAATGAATCCAGTAGCACGCAAATTATCTGTGACTGAACAGATTTCTGTAACAACCTATGGTAGGCCTTAAATTCAAAATCATAGCAGAAGTGTGGGCAAAGTGATGACCTCCTTAAGAAGTAGCTGTTCTCTTTTGAGAAACAGTTCTTAGCCTGCTGTTAAGTTCTGATAGAGACTAAACATATGACTACATGACACCAAGTGATCAAGTAACCTGAGCAGCACATCATCAAGTGGGTGTTATCCGATCTACCAACTGAAGATAGGCATGTCCAACAAGCCTCCATTTCTAGGTGGAAGAGATAGATGCTTTATCAGGCGTAGACATGCTGTGAATACACATTAACATGGGGGAGAGGGTAGCACATCCCCAGGAAACCTATTTTGGCTGCATATTACTTAGCCCTCAGCAAACACATGGACCTCATTCAGAATTCTCTGACTAGTTAAGAAGAAAAAAAATTCAAGTCTGGTTTACAGATGTTTCTTCATGTTATCTTGGCACCACACAAAATTAGATTGTTAAGGTTCTGCATTTCCCATCTAGGGAAGTCCTTCAGAACAACAGGAATGGGAACTCCTTCAAGTGGGAAGAACTTCAAGTACTGTGTTCATTATTAGAAACATAATATTCATTATTATCTTATGTAGGTTAAATGATTCTTACTATCAAGAGGTGGTAGGATTGTTGATATATGCTTGGAGACAAGGAGGAGTACGTTATTAGTTAGGGAATCTTGACAGTCCCTCCTAGTACACCCACACACAGTGATGGAGTTTGGATGTGTTGTCCCCTCCAAAACTCATGCGGAAATTTGATCTCCAATGTGGCAGTGGTGGGAACTAATTGAGTCATGGCGGTGGATCCCTCATGAATGGATTAACGCTCTCCCTAGGAGCGGGGGTCCTGAGTCAGATCTTGCTTTATCAGTTCCCATAGGAGCTGGTTGTTTATAGGACCCTAGCACCTCCTCTCTCTTGCTTCCTCTCTCTTGCTTTCCTGTCGCTATGTGATATGCTTGTACCATCTGGCTGCCTGCCATTTTTTGCCATGAGTAGAAGCAGCCTGAGGCCCATGACAGATGCAGCTGTCCCAGAATCCTAAGCCAAATAAACCTCTGTTCTTTATAAATTACCCAATTTCAGGTATTTCTGTTATAGCAACACAAAACGGACTAATACACGCAGTGTACAAGTGAAAGAAGTAATTCAGCAACCTAGTACAGGCAGGATCATCAAAAGTTCAAACCTCTCAGGAATAAGCTTCAAGGCACCTGGAAGCAAAGGAAATATGAAATGAGAAGTTAAGAGAGAAATTATTATATATCAAATATAACCTCATGAACAGCTGTATAGATGAGGACTATAATTATGACTAATTTTTTTTCATTGCTCTGTTTTGTTCTTATTTCCATATGATTCCTTCTATTTTCTCCGCTCCCTTTTACCTATGATTTTATACAGGATGTGTGGGTAGTGATATCTCAGTGTAGAGATTACAGGATATCAAGATACTGCTGAGTTATGAACTGAAAAAAGAATAAACATAAAGCAGAAATTAGTGTATGAACTGATGAGACTTTGTGCCGCTGCTTCAGAGAGAAGGTTAGCTTTGATTGGTACAATGAAAGGGCATTATGTACGCGGAATGATCATTGTGTTGGGCAGAAGCTCTTTGAAGTTACAATGAGTTTACCTGGAATTTTAAACATCAGAAGATGGGTATGGTGAATGTTGAAAAGCGAAAGGGTGTAATGGGGCAGAGACTGTACATTGGCCCACTCGGCACCACTTCCAGTCCTCAGGTCCCCCACCTCCCCATTGAGCTTACCTTCCTATATTGCAGAGACTGGAAATGGAATTTGCATGTTAACTTATCCAAGGAGAAAAACATATTATTTCAACAGATGCAAAGTATCATCCTGTAAAAACCAACATGTGTCCATGCTTGTTTAAAAACTTTTAGCCAACAAGAGATATAAGTTAATGTCCTTAACCTGAGAAAAGAATTTACCAACCACAGCAGCAAAAATCATACCTTATGTTGAAATGTAGGTACATTCCGATTATCATTTATGATATTTCAAACTAACACAATAAGGCAAAAAAAAAAAGAGGTGTAAAATAAAAGTGTCATTATTTTCAGTGATGCATTTGTCTGCTAAGAAAATAATAGTAATGAAAATAATTATAATACCGTTTAACATTTCTTAACTCCTTACTAGATCAGGCACTTTGCTAAGCTGTTTACATTAAATAACTTAATGAAAATAGGTTATTAACTACAAAACTACATTCTTTACCCCAAAAATGGATTCTTTGGATAAATACTATAAGTTTTTAAACTCAAGGAAGTAGTTGAATATGCACATAACACGTACAAAAGTAATGTTCCTATAAATATTCAAATCTTAAAAAAAGAAAGAAAAAGTCTAGTTCTCAAAATAATAAATAAATAAACAAACAAACAACTATTAGTAACCAAATACACAATGGATAACACATAGATGAAGACAATTGGAAAATATTATTGAAAGATATAAATGGACAAATCGTAAGATATGCAAATGCCCTAGAAGAGAGGATTTAATATGATGTATATTTAATTCCTCTCCAAGGAATTATATTTATATATTAATCAATGTAATTTAAATCAACATACTGATAATATTTTTGCTAAAAATTGACAAACTGATTCTAAAAATGCATATAAAAGAGTAAATGTATAAAAATAACCAAGAAATTAAATGACAACTGACAAAATGAGGACTGATTTTAAAAATATGGTAACGAAAATATTTCATAATTTCACAGGGATGACAAATATACCAATGGAGATAATTTTGAAAACAATGGAAACAAAAGATCAAAAATAAAACTGCACATAAATGAAAATTTGATACACGATAGAAGCAGCATCACATATTAAGTCAGATGAAAAAATAAAATAAAATCCGATCCCAAATGGATTAAATAAGCAAGTATGCAAAACAAACGACATAGTTTTGAACTCTTAAAAGAAAATACAGGAACATATCTTTGACATTAAGAGGAGAAATGTAAACAAGATGTAGGAAATGCAAGCCACAAAGAAGAATACTCCACAAAGTTGACATACTTCATATTACAGAAGTAAGTATAAATAAGGTTAAAAGCAGGCAATAGACTGCGGGAGATATTTAAAATTATATAGCATGCAATAAATTACTTTCCAGAGCATGTAAACAATTCCTACACGTAAAAAATAAAAAAATAAGTAACGTGTTTGAACATCAATTCACTAAAAAGAAAACTCAAGTGGGCAGTGAATGAATTTCTCAGCTCATACGCAGTTAGGTTGGGTTCATGTAACAGAGTTTTGACAAGTGGGATGTGAGCAGAAGTGATGAATGTCACTTCTGACCCTGGGAAAGAAAATGAAATGGAAAAGGAGAAGGAAGAATAATAAAAGGAGGAAGAGAGAGCAGAAGCAGACATAGTTGCCACCACCCTCTGTGATCCTCCAGCCATCTTCTCCCCCATGACAGCAAAAGTAAAGGTAACATGTTCACCATGGCAGGGTGAATGATGCAGAGGGGCCACCTGCCACCATCTTATTTATTATGCAAGAAACTGAGAGTCCAGGGTTTATTACTGTAGCACAGCCTAACTCTAACCTGATTAACATGACACTCAATCTGGTTTAGCCACAGTTTTTATACCCAAGTTAATGACAACTTTATCCAATCAAATGTTAAAATAAAAGAATGTATGCTATTTCTACACCCTTTTCCTTTAACATCCAATACCCAATCCATCAGTGAATCTTATGGCTCTGCTTTAAGACCTTTAGAATCTAACTTTGATAGTCATTTTCTATGTGATAAGCATCTCTCACTTGCATTATTGCAATTGTCTCAAAATTACTCTCTGTGCTCCCTTACTCATTTTCTCCTATGTCTGATCTAAACCCAGGAACCATAGTGATTCTCTTGAAATGCATGTCAGAATTTCTGTAACATGGTTATGTCAGCAGTGTAGTTGCTCAAAATCTCCGAAACTTCTCCTAAAAACCAAAGGGAAAAACCAATACAACTAAAGACAATGTGGACAACAGGAACTACTTTAAGAGTTAATGATTTTTAGCTCCTCTTCTCTAGCAAAAAAAGTAACTATGTGAAATGATAGATGTGCTAATTTGATTCACTACAGTAACCATTTTACTGGCTATATGCATCCCATAACATCATGTTGTAAACCTCAAATATTATACAATAAAATGTATTTTTAAAAAAAGAGAATTCAAGAAAAGTATTTATTATTATTAATGGATAAATAAAAATAGAACAAGAAGAAAATGAGTAAATCAAAGACTGATGCTGAGAACACAACCATGGAAGTCAAGGCTTGTGGACCACCATTGATGAGAGGCAGAAAAATCTTTTTAGGTTAGATACAGCTTAGAGAGAAACACACAAGTGGGTAGCAGAGAGAGAAAACATTGTGAATCCTTCCTTGTGAAAACAGAGAAAAAAATTCTTAAGCTATGCTACCGAGAAAGCTACCCTGGCCTGCCTTTCTCCTAATAACCCAGAAAATCCCATCTTATTTTGTTTCTCATTAAAACATGGGGAATAAAAAAAAATTATTTCTCACACCATACAGAATTATTACAGTGAAAAAATGAATGAGGTCTTAATAATATTAAGATAAACAATGAGTATTCACCAGAAAAATTAGGTCAGGGAGCAAATGAAAACTGCAATATTATACCTAAGCATTAGAGAATAATTAAAGCTTTGATAAAAACAACACAAACAGGAAATAGAAAAGTTCAGAACAAAGATATAGATATCAATAAAAAGTTAGAAAAAAGACAATAATATTTTATGAAAGAATGAACTAGAAAAACTCAAGAGCAAAGAGACACCATAAAAGACATTGTAAAAGAAATAGGAACTAGAAGGGAAAAAAAATTGAGAGAAAATCAAACTGACATCTTTTAAAAGGATAAAAAAGGATTGAGAAATATGTGTATGGTAGGCAGGATAGCGCCCCCCGCCAAAGTTGTCTACATCCTAATCCCCTGGAATTGTGAAAATGTTGCCTTGTATAGCAGAAGGACATTACAGATGTGATTCAATTAAGGATGTACAGATGAGAAGTTTATCCTGGATTATCCAGGTGGGTGCAATAAAATCACAGTCTACTTAGAGGCAGCAGAGACAGAGTCAGAGGATGTGTGGCAACAGAAGCAGAGGTTGGAGTAGAGTGGGGCCATGAGACATGTGATGCAGGCAGCCTCTATAAGCTGGAAAAGGCATGAAAACTGATTCTTCCCTATAGCTTCCAAAAGGAACACAGCTCTGCCCATCCATATTAGATTTCTGACCTCCAGGACTGTAAGGTAAATTTGTGTTATTTCAAGCCACTAAGTTTGTGGTAATTAGTTACATACAGCAGCAAAAGGAAACTAATACAGTGTGATAGACATAGAAGATAGGAAATCAAAGGGCCAACATACATATAATTGAAGTATTTAATAAAGAAAATCAGAGTAATGGAGAAAAACACGTACTTAAACCTATAATTGAAAATTTTTTCCGGAAATAAAATATTCAAGAGCATAGCACACTGTGTACCTGGGGAAATTGGCCAAAACTTATGAACATCAAGCCATATCCTAAGCAAAAGCCATGATATTTATAAGATGAGTTGGAAAAATCCCTTTGGTAACCAGACAAGAAGTTAAAATAATTTATGAGGGAACAACTATCAGGTTGATATGAGAATCCTCAAAAGCAACATTTTAGTTAGAAAAAGAATGAAGCAACTTAAAAAAAAAAGATTTTTATGGGAAGAAAATGTGAGAAAAAAATTTTATGTCCAGCCAAACATTTCTTCAAAATAAAAGCCACAAGTAACTATAAATATGTAAAACCTCAAGAAATATTATTCCCATAATCACTTCCTGACAAATCTACAAAAGAATGAGCTTCAAAGACACAATGTTTGTAGAAGTTTAGGAAATAGTTAACTTAGTGGAGCTAAGATTAAAAGTTGGGAAGAGTGTTGAGAAAATAATATACAGTTTTTATATGTTTAGACATTAAAACATTAATGAAATATAAGATAGGAATAACGGATAGTGAAATAAACTTTTCACATATGAATTAACTGAAAATAAAACAATATTACTTGACGATAAATGAATTAGTAGAAGCTTAAGTATATTTAAGACTTGAAGTATATCTAATAGACAACAGTGTATTTTAGATTAATAAATGAGGTAGTAGAAGCAATTTATGAGGTAAAATGTAATTTATGACGTAAAGTTTAACACTAAGATAATGCTAGAGGTTAAACTTTGAAGGTGGGAGCGACAGTGGGGAACTAACTTTAGTCTTGTTTCTCATAAGAAACCAACAAACAATATCTAAAGAAAAAGGTGATTCAGAGCAATGTTTCTTTTAGACAGTATAAATTAAACGACTATAACTGAAAGTGAAAACTTCCTGAACATCAAAAGAAATACCAGTAGAAAAGATAAAAAGACAAATGCATACTTGAAAGAATTTAAGTAGAAATATTGAACCATATAGAAAATATAAAATTGAAACCAAAAATATTAATCACTGAGTAAATGTAAACTACATCAACTACTAAAAATCACCTACTAAAAATTCAGATTACTAATACCGCAAAACATGGTTCTTTATCATACCTAATACAAAGGTTTTTGGTAAAGTTAAAAATTTAAGAATAAACAAAAATAATACAAGCAATAAAAATAATGCAGTGATTAACATCTTAAGGTAGAATGAAGCCAAAAAGTATTAACTCAAACAATGATCATTGTATAATGCTAAAAGCTACATTTCAGAAAAAGAATATAACATATTAATATCTATCTGCCAAAAAAACACAATAGTCAAGATCCCCCAATTTACCTAACAGGCAATCACTGTTCTACTTTTATTTACCACAGACTGTACTTGCTTATTTTTGAAATTCATGGAAATAGAATCACTTGGGGTTTTCTTTTCTTTCAATATGTTTTTGTATTTATCCATGTTGTTGTGTGTATCAATATCATGTACATATTTCATACAAATATTTATTTCAAATGTTTTTCTATGAAGTGAAGTGGAGGTCAAGGTTTATCTCTCCTCCCATATGACTATCTGGCATCATATATTAAAATTATATTCCTTTTCTCCATTGATTTGCATTGGCCACACTGCCGAAATTTAATTAATTGTAAAGGTGTGGATCTATTTCTGGGTTGTCTATTCTATGCCACTAACTATTAACTATTCTTAAGCAAATATCACAATATCTTGATTATTGTATCTTTATAGTAAGTTTTAAAAGAGGTATTATAAGTCTTCCGACTTTTCTTCTTTTACAAGACTCAACACTGCAGGAAAAAAATAGCAGTGAACTTAAAGACAGTTTGTCTGACAAATTATTCAAAATAAAGATAAAGAAAATAAAAGTACAGAAGAAACTGAACATAAAATGCAAAATGGTGTCCATTACTTTTAATACATAAAATTGGATTTCCAGAACAGTTGTGAAAAAATGGGGTATGAGAAAATTAAACAAATAATAGCAGAAGTTTCACAAATTTGGTGGTAAACAATAACCCACAGATATAAGGTCAGTGAAATTCAAATAAGGTAAATACAGAGGAAGCCACACCTAGGCACATTATAGTTTATTTGATGAAAACAAAAGCTAAAGAGAGATGTCTGAAAGTAGTCAAAAACAAAATCACACATTGTTCAAATCAATAGCAAAAAAAAAAAAGGACATTAAGAGATTTTATCATAAAGCAAGTCAGAAGAAAATAAAATAACATTTTTAAGGCTGGAAGAAAACAAACTGTCAACTTAAAATTCCTAATACAGAACAATAACCTTCAAAATGAAAATAAAACTGTAACATCTTCATATAAATGAAAATTGATAGAATTTATTATTAGAAAGCTACACTAGAGGACATCCTTTTTACTTTTACGTTCCACTGTTTCTTCTCCTTCAGAGAAAAATTGAAATTGAAGAGCTGAATAGCTACGACAATAGTAGATATGCCAGGGAATATGAAAGCAGTATTTTTTAGTTTCCCTATTTTTTGGAAAACATTTTACTATTTAAGTCTAAAAGAAAAGCCTTGTATCATGAGGTGTATAACACATGCAGTAGCAAAAATATATGATAATAATTTCACAAAGTATGGTGAAGATAAAATGAATCACATTATCTTAACCTTCTTACATTAGACATAAGGTATGTTTAACATTAACTTATTAATTAATGGAAATTGCAATAAATTAAGAATATATATTGTAGTTCCTAGAGTAGCCACTGAAAAAATAAAGACAGGTATAGCTAAGAGAGCTAATAGAAGAAAATGACAAAGTAAGAAATGCTGAAAATTTGCCACTCTAGAAAAGCAACAGAAGTGGCAAAAATTATCAGAATCAACATTTTCAGAATGCTGGAGGTTAACCCAAGGTTTGCAGAAAGCTGGGGAGCACTTATATTTTAAAAATAGCCAAATCTCAGTTAGAACCATGAGCTTTATGGCATTTTAATTTACCCTAGTCCCACCCCTGACTAACCAGTTACTTTAGTGTTAATGTGTCCCCCAAAATTTACATGTTGGAAACTTAATCCCCAATGCAACAGTGTTGGGAGGTGGGGTCTAATCAGAGCTGTTTAGATCATGAAAGTTCTATCTTCATGGATGAATTAAAGCCATTATAAAAAGGGCTTGTGGGAGTGGGTTAGCTCTCTTCTGTTCCTCTGCCCCGTGAGGACGCAGCATTTGTACTCTGCTTTTTCACATTCTGCCATGTGAAGATGCAATAAGAAAGCCCTGACCAAATGCTGGCACCTAGACCTTGAACTTCCCAGCCTACACAACTGTGAGAAAATTAATTTCTGTTCTCAGTAAGTTACTCAGTCTGTAGTATTCTGTTATAGCAGCACAAACTGACTAAGACACCAGTTTAGCAGTAGCCTTGGAAAAATAACAGCCTGCATATCTGATAACAGAAGGAGCAGAGTGGAGCTCGAACTCTTTCAAGTATTCATTCCCCAAGAATTGTCTTAATGTGACCTGCCTGATAGATCTCTGGAAGAACCAACTAAAACAGTTTGGTTTTTGGTTTTTTGGTTTTTACCAAATACAGAATACAATAAAGAGATATAAATTATAAAAAGAAATAAAATATACATTTTTAGTTGAAAATTACCATAACAATACAAAAGCTCAGCAAAAAAATTGGTACAGGTAGAAGAAAGAAACAGCAAACCTTAAGATAGGAAAATTGAGATTATCCAGTCTGAGGAGGAGAAAGAAAAGAGGATAAAGAAAAATTATCGGAGAATCAGATATTTGTGGAACACCATCAAACATAACAACATATGCATGAAAAGATTCTCAAAAAGAGAAGAGAGAAGAAAATGGAGGAAAAAAAGATTGGAAGACATAATGACCCAAACTTTTCAAATTTGAAGAAAAAAATTAATCTACACTACTGAGATGCACAATGATCTCAAAGATAAATTCAAAGGGATCCAAAGCTTGATACATTATAATCAAACTCAAAAGACAAAGAGAAAAACAGTCCTGAAATCAGCAAGAGAGAAATAACTCATCATGCACAAGGGATCCTCAAAAAGATTAACAGCTAATTTATTGTCAGAAACAGTGGAGGCCAGAATGCAGTGCAATGAGATATTCAAAATTTGGAGTGGGGAAAAAAAAAACTCTTGACAAAAAATTCTATGGCAAAACTATACTGTACAAACTAAGGAGAAATTAAGGCATGCTAAGATAACCCAAAACTAAGAAAGTTTGTCTCCAGCTAGCTTGTTCTGTAAGAAATACTAAAGACAGTCCTTTGTGGTGAAATGAAAAAACACTAGACCCTAACTCAGATCAACATGAAGAAGTAATGAGCATCAGTAAAGGTAACTACAGTGGTGAACATAAAATAGTACAAATGTATGTTTTGTTTCTAACACCCTTTTTATCTGATTTAAAAGATAATTGCTTAAAGCAATAGTTATAAATCTTAATGTGTAATGGTGAAATTTGTAACAGTAATAGCATGAAAAAAGAGGAGGGAATAGAGTTACAAAGGAGCAATGATTTTGTATACTTTTTAAATTAAGTTGGTATTAATTTGTACTAGACCTAGATGAAAATAAGATATTAATCGGAACTAGATTGTTATGAATTAAGATGTTAATGGTGATCCACAGGACAACCACTAAGAAAATAACTCAAAAACCTAAAATAACAAGTGAATGAAAAATGATATGCTAGAAAGTATCTATTAAAGAAATTGAAGACATTAATGGAAGAATTGAGGAACAAGAAAGACATAAGTAGAAAACGAATTACAAAATGGCAGTACCTTATCAGTAATTACATTAAAAGTAAATTAATTATACTCTCCAATGAAAAGACAGAGGATGGTGAATGGATAAAAACGTTTTTAAGTTATCCAACTCTATGCTGTCTACAAGAGACAAACTTTAGATTTAAAGACACAATAGATTGGAAAATGGAAAAAAGATATACCATGCAAAGAGTAACCACAAAACAGCTGAGTGTATTAGAACAATAGAGCTGGCCAGTTAGCTCAGTGGGTTACAGAGCTGTATTGGTAATACCAAGGGCAAGGGTTTGGATGCCTGTACCAGCCAGCTGAAAAAAAAAAAAAAAAAAAAGACTTTAAGACAAAAACTGTTACTAGAGACAAAGGTCATCTTATAATGATACAATCAACAAAGACAAATGTGTGGATAAATGTGGAATCTGGTAGCCTAAATCATAAAAATTAGATGTTACTTTTAATTCTGATAATGGAACTGAAAAATATATTCAAAAAAGAGAAATCATATAGAAAATATTATTTTATCATAAAGTAATGACTTAAAATTAATAACAACATTAGAAAACAAAAAGCCTCTTCCACCTAGAAATCCTTTTTTCCAAGGGAAATAGAAATTAAAATTAAAATTATAATTGTTAGAAAAACACTACATGACATAATCTTTGGGAAATCACGTTAGTGATCCTTAGTATAAAACTTACAAAATCAAATATTTATAACAGTAAAGATTAAAAAGTATTATACTGTTCAGATCCTCTCTGTCACGCCTTATTTTTTGATTGACATATCTTGGGCTAAGAGATTAATTAAAATTTCCTACTGTTAATGCATTTCTTTCTATTTCTCCTGCATTTTCTGTAATTTCTAATTTATTAAAATTTATGCTAGGGTCAGCCCGTGGCTCACTTGGGAGAGTGTGGTGCTGACAACACCAAGTCAAGGGTTAAGATCCCCTTACCGGTCATCTTTTAGAAGAAAAAAAAATTTTATGCTGTATTATTTTAACTCATTATCATTTTGAATTCTGTCTGTTAGTTTTATAAAGTTCCCTTATTTATTTTATTCAGTACATCTCAGCTTGAATCAATATCAAATTGGGACCACTGCTTTCATTTTAATAAATTTACTGCTATACGTTTTTTATTTTTTTCTTTGCAACATTTCTGTATCAGTTATTTCAGGCATGTCTCTAGTGTATAGTAAAGGCTTTAGGTTTGTTTTGTTTTGTTTTGTTTATTTCTGAAGGCAAAATTCTTTTTTTATTTTATTTTATCATTACAGAATGTAAACATTTTTGTAGTCCTTTACCAATTTCTGCCTAACTCCCCTTCCCCCTTTCACATCTCTGGTGGACTCAGTTTTATTCTACCGTTTTGAAAGTTCAAAGAATTTTTGTGATTGTTCTTTTTTTTTCTTCCTTCCTTCCTTCCTTCCTTCCTTCCTTCCTTCCTTCCTTCCTTCCTTCCTTCCTTCCTTCCTTCCTTCCTTCTTTCCTTCCTCTTTCTTTCTTTCTTTTTCAGCTCTCACTTATGAGTGAGGACATGAAGTATTTCTCTTTCTGTACCTGACTTATTTTACTTCACATAATTTTCTCCAAGTACATCCATGTTGCTGTGAATGGCAGAATTTCATTCCTTTTTATGGTAGAGTAGTATTCCATTGTGTATATGTACCATATTCTTATCCAGTCATCCATCAATGGACATTTAGGTGGGTTCCAACATGGGTGTGCAAGTATCCATTCAACATGATGATTTCCATTCCTTTTGGTATATACCCAGCAGTGGGATTGCTGGATTGTAAGGCAGCTCTATCTGTAGTTGTTTGAGGAATCTCCATACTGTTTTCCATAGTGGCTGCACTAATGGTCAGTCCCAACAACAGTCTAAGAAGGTTCCCCTTTCTCTGCATCCTTGACAGTATTTGTTATCCTCTTTTTGATAATGGCCAGTTTAACTGATGTGATATGATATCTCAATGTGGTTTTGATTTCCATTTTCCTGAAGTTTACTGATGTTCAGCATTTTTTCAAGTGTCTGTTGACCATTCATATATCTTCCTTTGAGAAATGCCTATTTAGCTCCTTTGCACAATTATTAATTGGGCTACTTGTTTTTTTTACCATTGCATTGTTTGAGTTCCTTGTATATTCTGGATATTAATCCCCTGTTGGATGTGTAGTTCACAAATACCTTCTCCCATGTTGTAGGTTGTCTTTTTGCTCTAACTATTCCTTTTGCTGTGCAGAAGTTTTTAAATATAACCCCATTTGTTTATTTTTTCATTTCTTGCCTGTGCTTTTGGGGTCTTATTCATAAAATGTTTGCCCAGTCCTATTTCCTGAAGTGTTTCCCGTATTACTTTTTAGTAGTCTTTTAGTTTCAGGTCTTATACATAACTCTTTAATGCACTTTGAGTTTATTTTAGTATATGGTGAGGGGTACAAGCCTAGCTTCATTCTTCTATATATGGATGTCCAGTTTTCCCAGCACCACTTACTAAAGAGGCAGTCCTTTCCCCAATATATGCTTCTTTTGTCCTTGTCAAATATCATTGGCTGTAAGAATGTGGGTTGATTTCTGGGTTCTGTATTCTGTTCCATTGGTCTGAGTGTCTGTTTTTATACTAATACTATGCTGTTTTGGTTACTATAGCTTTGTAGTATAATTTGAGGTCAGGTAGTGTAATGCCTCTGGTTTTATTTAATTATTAATTTTTTCTCAGGATTGCTTTGGCTACTGGGAATCCTTTGTTATTCCACATGAATGTTATGGTTGTTTTTTCTATTTCTATGAAGAATGTCATTGGTATTTTTATGGGGATTGCCTTGAGTCTGTAGATCACTTTGGGTAGAATGGACATTTTCACAATGTCAGTTCTTCCAGTCCAAGAGCATGGAATATCTTTCTGTCTTTTTGTGTCCTCCTTAATTTCTTTCTGCAGTGATTTGTAGTTCTCATTGTAGAAATCTTCCACCTCCTTAGTTAAGTTGATTCCTAGGTTTGTTTTTTTGTTTGTTTTGTTTGTTTGTTTGTTTGTTTTTTGACTATCATAAATGGAATTGCTTCCTTGATTTCTTTTTCTGTTAGTTCCTTATTAGAATATAAAAATGCCATTGATTTTTGTGTGTTGGTTTTGTATCCTGCAACTTTACTGAAATGGTTTATCAACTCTAAGAGTTTTTGGTAAAATCTTTAGGTTTTTTTATATATAAAGTCATGTCACCTGTAAACAGGGATGATTTGACTTTGTCTTTTGTGATCTGGATGTTCTTTATTTTTTTCTCTTGCCTGTTTTCTCTGGCTAGTACTTCCTATACTATGTTAAATAGGAGTGGTGAGAGTGGGCATCCTTGCCTTTTTCCTGTTCTTATTCCGTTCTTCAGCCTTTTCCCATTTGGGATGATATTGGTGGTGGGTTTGTCATAGATGGCTTTCATTGTGTTGAGATACTTTTCTTCTATACCTAATTTGCTGAAAGTCTTTATCATGAAGGATGTTGAATTTTATCAAATGCTTTTTCTGCATCTATAGAGATAATCATATGGTTTTGTCCCTGATTTTGTTGATGTGCTATATTACATTTATTGACTTCCATATGTTGAAACATCCTTGTCTCCCTGGGATGAATCCCACTTGACCATGGTGTTTAATTTTTTTGATGTGTTGATATATTGATTGCTAATATTTTGTTGAGGATTTTTGCACCTATGCTCATCAAAGATATTGGCCTATTGTTTTCTCTTTTTGTTGTATC
The DNA here is from genome assembly GCF_027409185.1 of Cynocephalus volans. Lineage (NCBI taxonomy): Eukaryota > Metazoa > Chordata > Mammalia > Dermoptera > Cynocephalidae > Cynocephalus > Cynocephalus volans. The sequence continues at coordinate 151,737,946 of NC_084464.1, read as the reverse complement.
TTTGTCTGGTTTTCATATCAGGGTGATGCTGTCCCTGTGGAGTTAGTTTGGAAGAATGGCCTCTGTTTCAATTTTTGGAATAGTTTGAAGAGTATTCATATTAATTCCTCTTTAAAGTTTGGTAGAATTCAGCAGTAAAGCCATCCAGTCCCAGACTCTTCTTTGTTGGGAGGCCACTGATCACTGCTTTAATCTTGTTGCTTGTTTTTGGTCTATTCAGATTTTCTTTTTCTTTTTAGTTCAGTATTGGTAGTCTGTATGTGTCCAAAAACTTATCCAGGTTTTCAAATTTGTTGGTGTACAGTTTTTTATAATAGTCTCTAACGATTCTTTGTATTTTTGTGGTATTGGTTGTAATGTCCCCTTTTTCGATACTGATTTTGTTATTTGAATCTCCTCTCTTCTTTTTTTAGTTTGCCTAGTTAATTGCTTGTCTATTTTGTTTATCTTTTCAAAAAACAGCTTTTTGTTTCACCAATCTTTGGTATCATTTTGGCGGTCTCTGTTTCATTTAGTTCTGCTTTGATCTTAATTACTTCTTTCCATCTACTAATTTTGGGATTGTATTTTTTTGTTTGTTTTCTAGTGCTTTGAAGTGTTGCATTAGGTTGTTTATTTGAAATTGATTTTGTTGCTTATAAGAAAATACCTGCAACTGGGTGATTTATAAGAAAAATGAAATTTATTGCTTACAGTTTCTGAGCCTGGGAAGTCCAAAGTCCAGGGAACACATCTGGTGAGAGCCTTGGTAGTGGCAACAGTGGAAGTACAGTACCACATTGCAAAATGGTGGAGCAGAGAGAGGGATCATTCCTCCTTCACTCTGGTTTTAAAGCCTTTTATGCCTTTGACCACCATTTCAATCCATTCACTATGGCATGGTCCTACAAACTAATCACCTCTACAAGGCCCTACCTTTCAATTACCATAATAGGATTTCTCACCCTCAACAGTTACAGTGGGAATTAAGTTTTAGGGTAACATTCAACCCAGGGCAGAAATCTTTCTACTCTTTTGATGTGCTTATTGCAATAACCTTCGCTCTTAATACTGCTTTTGCAGTATCACATGGTTTTTGGTTTGATGTGTCTTTATTTTTGTTAGTTTCAGGAAATTTTTCGATTTCTAGCTTAATTTTTTCTTGTACCCATAGGTCATTCAGGACGCTGTTGTTTAATTTACACATATTTGTATAGTTTCCAGAGTTTTGCTTGTTATTAATTTCCAGTTTTAACCCATCATGTTCTGAAAAGATACATGAAATGATTTCAATTATTTTACATTTCTTGAAACTTGTTTTGTGACCTAAAATGTGGCTTATTCTGGAGAATGTTCCAGATGAGAAGAATGTGTATTTTGTAGTTGCTGGATGAAATGTTCTACAAATATCTGCCAGGTCCAATTGGTCTAAAGTGTAGTTTAAATCCTTTCTTTCTCTTTATTGCCTGGCTATCTGTCCAGTGCTGAGAGAGGGGTGTTCAGGTCCCCTACTATTATCAAATTGGGATCTGTCTCTTTATTTAGGCCTAATAGTGTCTTCTCTATACTCTATATAACTGGGAGTTCTGGTGTTGGGTGCATATATATTTATGATTGGTATGTCTTCTTGCTGGATAGATCCCTTTATTATTATATAGTGGCCTTCTTTGTCTCTTTTCATGGTTTTTGGTTTAATGTCTATTTTTATCTCATATAAGAATAGCTACTCCTGCTCATTTTTGCTATCTGTTTGCATGGTATATCTTTTTCCATCCATTCACTGTTAGTCTGTGTGTCTTTACAGATGAGGTGAGTCTCTCGACTCATCTTAGCTTTTTAATCTAATCAGTCAGTCTGCATTTTTTGAGTGGGAGTATAATCCATTTACATTTAAGGTTGTTATTGAAATATACTGTCTTACTCTAGGCATTTTATTTATTTTTGTTTGGATGTTTTAAATATCTTTTGTTCCTTTCTTCCCCTTTTATTGTTTGTCTTTGATGTTTGCTGGTTTTTTGAGGTGATAAGATTTCATTTCTTTCTCTTTCTTATTTGCATTTTTGTTCTACCAGTAGATTTTGTTCCTTCTTGTGTATATGTGGTAGTGATTATCATTTTTTGGATTTCAGATGCAAGATCCCCTTGAGGATTTCTCATATGGCTGGTTGTGTGGTGGTGAACTCTCTCTGTTTTTTTTGTTTGTTCGTTTGTTTGTTTGTTTGTTTTTGTCTGAAAAGTATACTATTTCTCCCTCATTTCTGAGGGATAGCCTTGCTGGGTATAGTATTCTTGGCTGACAATTTTTAACTTTTAGTATTTTGAATATATCATCCCATTTTCTTCTGGCCTGTAGGGTTTCTGTTGAAAAGTCTGCTGTCAGTCTGATAGAGGCTCCCTTATAGTGGCTTGATGCTTTTCCCTTGCTGCTTTAGGATTCTCTCTTTGTCTTTGAGTTTTGCCAGTTTGACTATAATGTGTTTTGGAGAGGATCTTTCTGGGTTGAATCTATTCAGGAATCTTTGAGCCTCCTGAACCTGAAGGTCTGTGTCTCTTCCTATACCTGGGAAGTTTTCTGTTATTATTTAATTGAATAGATTTTCAAGTCTTTTCCTTTCTAATCCTCTCTTGGAACACCATGATTCAAATGTTTTTGTGCTTAAGGTTATCTGCCAGCTCTCTAAGATTTTCTCATTTTTTTAAATTCTTTTTTTCTTTCTTTTTCTTTTTTTTTTTTCTTTTGTCTTTCTGGGTGGTTATTTCTAAACGATTGTCTTTAAGATCAGAAATTCTTTTTTATGCCTCTTCTAGCCTGCTGTTTAAGCTCTCAGTTGTGTTGTTTATTTCACTGAATGAATCTTTCAGTTCCATAAGTTCTGCTACATTCTTTTTATCTCATTTCATTATGTTATCTAACTGAGTCTTCTCATATCTCAGTGAGTTTCCTTAAGATTGTTGCTTGGAATTCCTTTTCAGTCATTTCAAGGGTTTTCTGCTCTATGGGGTATGGTATTTGAGAATTACTGTATTCTTTTGGTGGTGTCACATTTTCTTGGTTTTTCATATTTCCAGTATCTGTACATTGATGTATGGTCATCTAGTAGAGCAGTTGCTTCCTCTATTACTCTAGAATTGGCTTTGAGGAGGGAGACTTCTTTTTCTGGTCCCTGCTTGTGACTCATCATGTATCAATGCAGGTGAGTGGACAGCAGGCCACCGGCATAGTTGATGTGATTGCTACTGTGACAGCAAGCAGCCCTTGCAGCAGCAGTAGCTGTGGTGGACCACCCATGTGGAAGTGATATCTTCAGCATGCTCCTGACTTCTGCTGGGTGTGGGGTGTTGCCCATGGTTCCTGCCTATGACCCTGTGCATGATCCTCCCTTTTTGGGGGCATGGGGTGCTGCACACAGGTCCTGCCTAGGACCTTGCAAGTGCTCCTCCTTTCTGCTGGACACTGGTAGATGCCAACAGACTTTAGCTTTACTGTGATCTAACCTAAAAATCTCTTATGTGATGAGAGTAATAATCCTCTTTAGATGTATTGATATGAGAATCGTGTCTGGATCTCAATTATGCAATATGATTTTATATTGTTTACTGATTATATTTATGTGTGTGAGCTTAAATAAAATTCACGACAATAATATTAGTTTCTAGCCTTTTCTTCTTTTCTCCTTCACCACCTAATTCACTCACTATTACTATCTTTTTTAGTGTTTACCTTTGCTCTAAAATATTAAGTCTCTATTATTATTATTCAAGAAGTCTGTGAGCTCACTCCATTTTCAACTTCTCTCCACATTCTCCCCAGAATTTTTCTTAGCTTATTATTTCAACATTGTCTAAGCACACTATATATGTGTGTGTGTGCACATGCATATATTATATTCTGTCTCATTTATCATCTTATTTTTAAAAAGCTTAGATGCACAGTAAAATAAATTCAATGTTCCCCACTTATAATTTTGCTAAAATCTTTTCAATGATTTCTTTATTGTCTAGATTTTCAAGTCTTTTTGCATAAAGTTGTACAAAGAAATCTTTTACAATTTGTAAAATTTCTTTCTGCTTTGATGCTTATTTCCTCCTTGTTATTCCTTATTTTGAGTATTTGCACTTCCTTCATTTTATATGTTAATTTTACTGATGGTTTATTTACTTCAATTTTTATTTATTCTGGCTTAAGTATTTCTGCTTATATCTTCAGTAATTTCTTCCTCTGGTTTTCTTCAGATTATTTTCTTGATTTTCTTCCTAACTTTCTGGAGGAGATAATTAACATAGTTATTGTCAGTCTTTCTCAGCTCCAGGAATCCAAAAAATTTCAAGTATGCATATACAAATACATTCACACCAAGATTGAAGTAAAACTGCAGAAGAATAAAGAAAAAAGAGAAGGTCTTGAAAGAACCCAGAGAGAAAAGATAGATAAGTAGAAGAAAAATGCTAAATAGACTGAAAACTGACTTCTCAGTAGCAACAATGTAAAAATAAAATACATGAAATATCTTCAATTTTACACCTAAACATAACCCTAAATAAATATGTGCTCATATGAATCAGAGAATATTTATAAAAATATTCATATCAGCAATGTTTTTAATAACCCCAAACTTCAAACTACTGTAATGTTTATTAACAGTAGAATAGACACATGAATAGTGATATATTCCCACAATAGAATACTATGTAGTAATTAAAATAAGCTATAGCTCATGCATAAATATGAATAAACTCAAAACCTAATATTAACTAAAAGAAAGCAAGTAGCAAAAGAATATATGTTTAATTCTGTTATATAAAGTGTGGAAACAGACAAAACCACTAAAAATATTTTTCTGAAATATATACATGTGATCGGAAGAACACTTCCTCCACTACAACCCACCCCAATTCAGATGTCCATGCCTAATCCCTGAAACCTGTGAGTATGTTACCTTACACGGCAAAAGAGACTCAGAAATGTGATTGGGTTAAGGGCCTTGAGTTAGGGAATAGGTGTGACCAGTCCAATCACATGGATCCTTAAAAGGCAGAAAATCTCTTCCAGCTGTGGTCAGAGGGAGCTGGGACTAAGAAAGAAGGGCCAGAGAGATGCAACATCGGTGGCTTCAAAGATGGTAGGAGACCATACAGCAAGGAAAGCCAGTGGCCTTTGAAAAGTGGAAACAGCAAGGCAATGGCTTCTCCCATAGAGCCTCTAAAAGGGAATGCAGCCCAGTGACATCCATGTCAGACTCCAAACCTATAGAACTATAATATAATACATTTGTATTGTTTTAAGCCACGAAATTTGTGGTGATTTATTACAGCAACAATGGAAAACAAATAGAATATATGTGTAGTATAATTATTTTCTAAAATGTTCAAGAATGAAATAATACAAAATCTAGCGTGCTCAGAGACTTCTGAGGTACTTAAAAATGTTTAAATTCTCAAAGGGTAAATACGCGGGTGATTTTTTTTAGTATGCTTTAAACAGTGCATACACTTTGTAAGGAAAGTGAAAGTAAATGGTCAGGCTCCTTTGGGGGTTCGGAACCCTGCAGAGCATTTGATGTAAATATGATAACTGTGCATGTGCACCCAGGTGTTCCTTGGTTATCTGACAAAGTATAAAGGATGAACGGCTCTGATCCACAGTGCGCCCCCCACCCCTGGGATGCCCCAGGGGGCCACAGGGAAGCCACTACTGCTACTGGAGGCTGCTATAAGCTGCTGTTGCTGCTGAGGAAGCTGAGGACTGAGCTCGCGCTAGAATGAACCTGTCAACTCTGTCAATGGCTCCCGGGA